>NW_009231319.1:0-54963 GCF_000690835.1 Fulmarus glacialis | reverse complement strand
CCGCCCCAAACCGTCAGCCACCCCCACCGCCGGACCCCCTCCCGCCGGGTAAGAGGCGCAAAAACCTGGAGCAATACCCGGTGGGTTTGGGGGTCCCGGTTACTTCCTGGGGAGTGGTGAGAGATCCGACAAGGTGTCTGGCAATACTTTGCGAGTGTCTGGCAACTACCTTTTGCAACCAGCCTGAAGGTTGTAACCGCTTTCAAAAGTTTAATTTACAAAAGGTTGAGTTTGTAAGCTTGCTCTGCCACAAGCTGCCAGCAGCTTGTAACCTGTTGCTCTGTGCCTGGAGCACTAGGAAATTTATTGGACGTTTTCAGAAGAATAGACCTAGTTTTAAAATACTGTAAACTTTAAACATGTGTTTTGAGGTGGCAGTTACGGTTTGTTTCACCTCTTCTGTTGTACTCAGTGCTCCAAGATTAGTCTCGCAGACTGTCTCCTCAGTCCTCGGCCCCTGTACTGCACGTTAGTAGGGTACAGGAGTAGAAGATAGATGCCAGCTGAGGTACAAGCACTACCAGAAGTAGGCAGCCAAATGCCTCATTCAGTGGAGATGGTCTACAGAAAAACAGCCTCAGGAAAATGAAAGGCAGAGAAAAATGAAATTTGATAACCCAGAGAACTGCACTTCTAGAACCATATTCTGCTCCAACAACCTAAGTCAAAGTACATCATGAACACGTGCTAAGAGGATAGCTATTGTGAATATTGGGATAAGACTTCGTGGGGCCAGAATGAGGTCCACCAAGGATAACACCATGAGTGTCCTCTGAATTCCCATTTGAAGACAGGTTGACAAGTGATGAATGAACTTGGCACCAAGGGCACTAACACTATGATTCTCAAAGCTGAATTGCGAAGTTTGTTGTTATATAGTTTATCATTAAAAGACCTTTGCACTTCCCACTGTGCTGACACTATACAAATGTATAGCAGATTATCTTTCCTACAAGCTCTGCAAATCAATGATGGGAGGAGAGAGAGACACAGTGGGAAAACACAGAATGAATTTAATTTTGGTCTGCTATGGGCATGTCATCAGCCTTTATCTTGCCTTCTTTGCATAAGAATGCTTTAGGTTACTGTGAAGCAAGTTTAAAAAATAGTGGACTTACTGACTCCCATTGAAAGATCTTACCTTGACTTTGCTATCAGCTCAGTCAGGCCATGAAGTGTCCAAAATAAAATGGACATGTGAAAGTAACTCTTATATGCTGACATTGGTAATTTCTTGTGAGAGGTCTTGTAGTTTAAGAAGATTCCCAATGAGATAAAATGGATTTTTTAAGACACATGGCGGGTTTTTATTGTATTTCTACTTTCTTTGACATGAGAAGCTAGCAAACAAAACAAAACACAAATTAGTCTTGCAGGTTAATCTAGTTGGAGAAGAAACTGGCATGAGAATCTTTCACTCAATTCAGTTTGTTTACAACACTGCAATACTTCCTGCTTTCTTGAACAGCGGAGTAATACATTTTAAAAAATAGCACCAGAAGTCTTTTCAATTAGCACTTGCAAAAGCCCTCTTACAATGATGTTTCTGAGGGTGATACTGCTGTGTTTGTTAAGGCTGCAGCTGAAATGAGCTGTATTCCAAGCTGTGACCCCAGGCAAGGAAAATTGTCTTTTGCTGTATGAAGGATAAGGAGAGAGAGATAGGCTGTTTTTGCCACTGAATAACGAAAGCTAGAGGGAGTAGAACTGAGAAATAGGGTGAAGACCAGGCCCTGCAGAGGTAAGATCACTTGCTCCTCCTGTGAACAGAAGAGTGAAAACAACTTTCCCCAGCAATAGCTACTGCTGCATACAACTTGCCTCTGCCCTCGTGGCAGCAGCTAGCCCGATTCTTCAAGGTAGCTGGGTCCGACTGCATGGTGTCCTTTCCAGTACGCTGCCCTAGGTATCTGTGTGCTTCACTTAACTCACACCAGGCTACGCGCGGCTTTCGGATTCAAATCCTGAGCGCTTGGGCTGGCTGCTACCCAGACACACGAACACTGCTGTCCAAAGTAATATTCAGCAGAGCTCACTTCCTGAGAAACCCTTTGTTTGCATTTAGTGGGCATGTGGGCTGCTCCTGAGAATCTGAGGCTACTTCAACCCTGGTTTTCCCTTAAAAATCTCAGGGATTTCCTCCAGCTACTTACATAAAGGGTGATACTTACTCCACTGATTTCAGTGAGATTCAATCCAGCCAGTATTTATGCATGAGAAGAAAACCGAAAAGGCTGCCAGTTTCTTCCTTTAGCACTTTTAGGGAGAAATGCCAATAACAAACACTGTTAATGATAAATTTTTTGCCGTAAGTGGGTTCCAAACACCATGAAGTTTTATCATTTCACTGTTAAAAGAACGAGAGGTCTCTTCTGCTTTTTCCAGCTGTCATGTGGGAGAATGGTTAACACCCTTCGCTCCTCCCAGACTTTTTTTGGTTATTAGTTTGCAAGTTTCACATGCATGCCCTAGATATTGACATGGCTCAAGATGAGACCTCAGCCAGCTGTGAAAAGCTGAGTCATTCTTTCAAGATATTATAAGAGGATTACACTGATGTATGTTTAGTTTCTCTGGTATGTGCTGGGCTAGGCACTTTACCTCCTTGGATTGAAATGTAAAGCTCTGTTGTGACTGTTACATACTAATGAACTTAAAGAGTGATTGAAATAACTTGCTCTTTTTTGCAAAATGGTTGAGGGTCTGGAGAGAGAGCTTTAGCTTCTTAGAAATTACACGGTGTTGTGTTTGCATAGTATTTTAAAATAAATCTTAGTTTTAGAAACACCTTGTGTTAATCCATCATACCTGGATTAACACATTTATGTTAAAGTACATGATCACCGTACTTTGATCTGCTGCTGTTAAAAAAAAAAGACTGTCTCACCATTCAGTAGCTTTTCAGTTTCTCTTTGTCTTCTAAATCATTGTTTTCTAGTCAATTATAAAAACGAGTCTTTAGGCTGAGTCCTGAAGCCGAACAACTTTAGGACTAGAAGAATAATCCATCAGTGTACTTCTAGGAGCACAGGGGCAGATTTTAGCAGGATTAGCATGTCTTCAGTCTTATTAACGCTTTCACTTTCTGATGTTTCTTTTGTTTCACTTGGTACACTATACAAAGCAAGAATTCAATGCCTTGTTTCAAAGTTTCAGAGCACCTAAACTGATCCTGCAACATCTGAGAAATACAAGAAAAAGGAACTTGTTTCTCCCATCCGCTTTCAAAAAATAGTTGATGGGGTACGTGCCACCCAACAGAAGCTCTTCTCGTCAGCTCCTATCCTGCTGAGATAAGTGCCTTCAGAGCCTGAGCATCAGGGTACAGTAATTATTGTTCTGATATAGAAGTGAATGTTCTTATTGCATTTTGTGGTCAAAATGTACCTCATATGTAATTTGTAACATAGCAACTAAGTCAATGGAGAGACAAAATATAATTGATTTATCTGCTATTGAGTGATTTTTGTCTGTTAAAGAAAGAGCTGAGTTTGCAGCAAATACTTGGGATTATTCAGAAAAAGAAAGAAAGTGAAACATGATAAATATCTACTCTCAAGTGTGAAATTAAGTTCGGAGCTAGGGTTAATCCAGCACAGGCCACTTCAAGCACCTCATTTTCCCTGAAACATTTATATCATCAACATCTGTTTACAATACTTTATTTTTCCAACTCCATCTAAAACTAAAAATTACCCCACACAAAAAGGGTAAGAAGCAGTGACCGTACATACAAGGTCCGTTTCATTTATTGCCATGGGCATTCACTCTGCAGGTCCCGGACTGAGCTTTCAGCCTTTGATTCACAAGTCTACAAAGGCTTGGGAAGGCAAGGCTCAGACACCTCCAAGGGAAGCTGGAGTTACCTTCTGATGTTTTCCACCTCCAAAGGGGCCAATACTGGCATAAAATATCCCATCGTTACAATTTAAACGTAGTAGGTCTTACTTGTTCACAGATACATAATTGCGTGAAGCGCAGATTGGCTGATGTTAGTTTTAACACTGATAAAGACTTTCTGGTTTACTGACTTGTTCTTAACAGGAATTATAGTAACTAAGCCACAGGTGTTCTAAAGAAGAGCCAGGAAATACTACACAAATATCCATAAAACTCATCTTTCACTAGAAGTACAAGCATGAATGGGTGAAACATGCCAAAAGGTTTTGTTGGCAAACCTGTTTTCAGTTTCCGGAAGACACAGAGGATGAATCAATACACTTGCTAGGCTTTACCTCTGATTGTGCTAAGAGAGAATAGAACAGAACTTAGGTGTCTGCTGTCATTAACAGAGGTTTATGGGGAACAAACTGGACCAGGACTTGGTATAGTTGCCTGAGCCCTTTCACTGAGAAAACTTTATCTGTGGAATTACATTACCTGTTGAATGTGTGTTTTCCGCAATCCTCCCGGTAATGGGGGGAGACTTTGGAAGAAACAGGATATCAATATCTGGCTCCAGGACTGGTGCCTCTGCCAAAGCTTTGGGTTTTTAAATCATGGAAGAGCCTTTGAGAGACAAGGTATGCTAGAGCCTGACGGGATCCACCTGTCCCAATGGGGAAACCGGGTCTTTGGGCGTAAGCTGGCAGGACCGATCAAGAGAGCTTTAAACTAGAATCGATGGGGGAAGGCGATACCAACAGGATTGCAGTAGGTAAGCCAAGGGTTGGCATGGCATCACCTGAGGGTGGCAATGCTAGTGGGAACATTTACACTGCTCCTGGGAGCATCAAGGGCTGAGGAGTGTATCTGAAATGCTCGTACACCAGTGCATGCAGTATGAGAAACAATCAGGATGAACTGGAAGCATTGGTCAGCTCCCAGAGCTACAATATTATTGGTATTAGTGAGAGTTGGTGGAATGAGTCCCATGATGGAAGTGCTAGGATGGAGGGCTACAGGCTGTTCAGGAGGAATAGGCAGGGCAGGCGACGTGGAGGTGTCGCACCGTATGTAAGGGAGAGATTTGATTGTACAGCCCTTACAGTTAGTGATGATGTAGTTGAGAGCCTCTGGGTGAGGATTAGGGGGATGGCAAACAAAGGAGATGTTGTAGTGGGTGTCTACTACTGATCGCCCAGCTAGGATGTAAGTTATTTTATAGGAAATTAGGAGAAATTTCTGGGTCGGTAGCCCTAGTCCTTATGGAAGATTTCAACTTCCCAGACATCAACTGGGAATATCATACTGCTGTGATGAGCAGGTCCTGGAAACTCTTGAAGTTTGTAGGAGATAACTTCTTGTCACAACTACTCAGTGAGCCAACTAGGAAAGATGCCCTCCTAGACTTGCTACTTGTGAATAGAGAAGGACTCGTGGAGGGTGTGATGGTGGGTGGCTGTCTCGGCCACAGTGATCATGAAATGGTTGAGTTTAAAACTTTCAGTGTAATGAGAAAAAATGACAGCAGAGTTGCTACCCAGGAGAGAAACTTTAAGCTATTTAGGGAGCTGTTTAGCAAAGTACCCTAGGAATCTGCTTTTGAGGGCATAGGAGTCCATGAGTGCTGGTCAGTCTTTAAGAACCACCTTCTAGAAGCACAGGAGCAAGCAATCCCACTATGTCATAAGCCAAGCAAGTGGGGCAGAAGACCAGCTTGGCTGAACAGAGAACTCCTTGTAGAGCTCAAGAGGAAAAAGAAATAGTATGATCTCCAGAAGCAAGGTCAGGCTTCGTAGGAAGAGTACAGAGCTGTGGTTCGTATATGCAGGGAGGAGGCACGAAAAGCCAAAGCTCAATTAGAGTTGAAACTGGCCAGTGTTGTTTCAGACAACGCGAAGGGCGGTGGAGGTAGTTTTTCTGGATTTTAGTAAGGCTTTTGGTACTGTCCCTCACAGCATCCTTCTGGAAATGTTGTCCAACTGTGGGATGAGTGGGGTCACAATGCACTGGCTGAGTGGCAGGGCTCAAAGGGTTGTGCTGAATGCAGCTACATCTGGCTGGTTACTGGTCACCAGCGGTGTTCCTCAGAGCCAGAATAGGGCTCAATATATTTATCAACGATCTGGATGCAGGAGTTGAATGCACCATTAGCAGGTTTGCTGATGATACCAAACTGGGAGGTGCTGTTGACTCTCTTGAGGGACAAGAGGCCTTGCAGAGGGATCTAGATAGATTGGAGCATTGGGCTATGATTAATGGGATGAAATTTAACAAGTCCAAATGCTGGATTCTGCACCTAGGACGAAGTAACGCTGGGCACAAGTATAAATTGGGAGAGGAGTGGCTGGAGAGCAGCCCTGCAGAAAGGGATCTGGGGGTGCTGGTTGACAGGAGGCTTGATAGGAGCCAGCAGTGTGCCCTGGCAGGCAAGAGGGCAAATCACATCCTGGGGTGCATCAAACACAGCATAGCCAGCCGGTCGAGAGAGGTGATTATCCTGCTGTATTCAGTGTTGGTGCGGCCTCACCTCGAGTACTGCGTGCAGTTCTGGGCCCCACCATTTTAAGAAGGATGTTCAGGTCCTTGAATGTGTCCAGAGGAGGGCAACAAAGCTGGTGACAGGCCTGGAAGGCATGTCCTGTGAGGAGCAGCTGAGGACCTCAGGCTTGTCTAGTTTGGAGGACAGGAGGCTGAGGGGTGACCTCATTGCTCTCTGCAGCTTCCTGAGGAGGGGAAGTGGAGCGGGAGGTGCTGATCTCTTCTCCCTGGGATCCAGTGATAGGACATGTGGGAATGGTTCAAAGCTGCGCCAGGGGAGGTTTAGACTGGACATTAGGAAGCATTTCTTTACCGAGGAGGTGGTCAAACACTGGAACAGGCTTCCTAGAGAGGTGGTCAATGCCCCAAGCCTGACAGTGTTTAAAAGGCATCTGGACAGTGTCCTTAACAATTTGCTTTAACTTTTGGTCAGCCCTGAACTGGTCAGGCAGTTGGACTAGATGATCGTTGTAGGTCCCTTCCAACTGGAATAGTCTATTCTATTCTATTCCAGTAATAGACCAGAATCAGTTGGTTTCTAGTCATGACATCATCATAAACCACTGTACTTAACCGGTTTAAAAAACTGTCTTGCTAATCTCATTTTCATGCTCAAAACCCATAAAACCTAATAATACCCTTCAACATATTATCAGTGACTAGACATTTATCTAATTTTGCATTGCTAACAGAAGATAAAACCCTTAAGACATGTAGACAAAAATAAACGGTCATAAGGAGTTGAAGTGAGCAGTTACTATTGATTTCCTCTTTAATGCTGTCCACACATGAACACCTTTCCTGCTTTAAAGAGGAGGAAATGACTGCTTCTTCCTCCTTTAGCCTTGCGTGACAGCGGTGACTCATAATCCTGATGAGCTCAGTGCCTCCACTTAACACTGAAATTAATTTTCTTCTTGAGTGATTTGTCAACTCTAAACCATGATGAGTACACTAACTTACAAACGTAATTAATAATGCATGTATCCAAACCTACTGCTGTAAAATAGCTTAATAATTGCAATGTATTAACCAGCAGTTGCATTTCTAAGCTGTATGAAGGACCTGCTCATGTATGCTAGTATTCAGTAGTATTCAGTAGTAAAATCATCGTGAAAGGTTTTGTGATCACATTGGAGGAAGTCTACTAGAAATATAAAAATAATATCACAGTATTATTATTTCATCACTTTGTTCCAGAATATATTAAAACATAAATATATATACTGTGAGAATTAAAAAAAAATTCAAACGCTTACTGAATTCCGATGGTAATAGTGATGTGTGTACACTGAAATAACTAACTTACTTATTCACAGGTTCATAGTTTTATGGATTAACAGCTCTGGAATTGAAAAGGAATTTATTTCTATGACCTGTTGACAGAAAGTTTCCTCTTTCTATCCAAAACAGGGTTTCTAAGCCTTCTATAAGCGGCAGTATTTGAGGTATACAACATTTCCAACTTCCCAATAGTTTTTCTTAGAGAAGAAGAAGGAGAGGGAAGTGAGGGAAGGAGGAAGGGGGGGAGAAAGGAAGGAACTTACCCATGATAACTTACTGATTATGTAGATGTGCATGTCAGTATTATTTATCAAGGTTCAATCTGAGAAATTTATAAAAGCCCCCTTACCTCCCAAAAAGGCAAATACGTACAACGAGTGGGAAAAAGCGGAGTTTTTGTCACTTAAAGGTTAATCAAAATATTCATTGTTTCCCAAATGCTTCCCAACCTCACCCCTTCCCTAACAGGCTTTTATGGGATGCTGCCTACTGGCAAAGAAGCCCTATAACCTAGAGTCGGTATCCTCTGTAGGGACCATGTGGACACGTCAAAAAATATGATTTCCTAAGGCTGCAAAAGAACAGGTGTTGATGGGCCTTAATCTTTCCCGTATCTATTTCCTTAGTCCTCGTTTTTGTCTATATTTTGCTTGTGTTTTCCGGATACTTTTCAGTACTGTGAGTCTTCTCATAAAATTATTATTTTATCTTGCTTCCTGACTCTTAAGCACTCAGTGGTATAACTTCAAAGTACTATATGTGTAAGCCATATTGACACCCAATAAATGCATTTATATTAGCAATTTGTGCTAATTTGTCCAACTGTGCTGGACATGCAAATATCCTAGATGGGATTTTTGTTTTTTGGGTGCAGATTTGTCTTGTGTCTACATTTAGAGTCACGCAGTGTCCACTTGTGTGCACGACTTGAGTGCTTGGCATGGTTTCTTTCTTGGTTGGAGGGAACCCGTGATGATACTGCATGCAGGAAGCCACATAGAGGTCCCTGCCTGCAATGTGTCTGCAAGGTCCTTCAGTAATTTGCTCTTTACAGGTTTCTGTTAGTAAAGACTAGGCAGTCTGGAATGTTTCTACAGAAACCTGGTTTCACTTATCAGCTATAGTCATACTCAGCTGGGAATCACTTATTAGGTGTAGACACATGGTGCATACTAAAGACCAGCAACTAGCATGAACTCTGTTGCTAGTAAACACAACGATCCTAGAACCACAACAGATAGCATCAAATCAAACCCTTATCCCTTTGAATTACACCAGTAAGTAAGGTGGGATCCTTAAGCCATTAAGGATACCGTCCCACACAACATCCTTATCGCTGAATTAGAGAGAGATGTGTTTGATGGATGGAGTATTAGGTGGGTAAGGAACTGGCTGGATGACTGTATCCGATGAGTTGCAATCAATACCTCAATGTCCAAATAGAGATCAGTAACAAGTGGTGTCCCTCAGGGGCCTGTATTGGGACCAGTATTGTTCAATATCTTTATTAATGACATAAATAGTGTGATTGAGTGCACCCTCAGCAAGTTTGCGGATGACACGAAGCAGTTGATATGCTTGAGGGAAGGGATGCCATCCAGAGGGACCTTAGCAGGCTTGAGGAGGGAGCCAATGCAAACCTCATGAAGTTCAACGTGGCCAAGTACAAGGTCCTGCACCTGGGTCAGGGCAATCAACAGCATTAGTAGAGTCTGGGTGGTGAATGGATTGAGAGCAGCCCTGCAGAGAAGGACTTGGGGATACTGGTAGATGAAAAATTAGATATGAATCAGCAACGTACACTTGCAGCCCTGAAAGCCAATTGTATCCTGGGCTCCATAAAAAGAAGTGGGGCCAGTGGGTTGAGGGAGGTGATTCTCCCCCTCTGCTCTGCTCTGCTTTTGTGGGACCCCACCTGCAGTACTGCATCCAGTTCTGGCATCCCCAGCACAAGAAAGACATGGACCTCTTGGAGCTGGTCCAGAGGAGGGCCACAAAAATGATCAGAGGACTCCTGTGAAGAAAGACTGAGAGAGTTGGGGTTGTTCAGCCTGGAGAAGGGAAGGCTCCAAATTGCAGACTTTCAATACATATTCTTTCTTATGTATATCTTATATAATTATTTCTTATAAGAAAGACAGAGGAAGACTTTTTACCAGGGCCTTTAGCGATAAGACAAGAGGTAACGGTTTTAAACTGGAAGAGTATAGATTGAGATTGGACATAAGAAAGAAATTCTTTACTATAAGGGTGGTGAGACACTGGAACAGGTTGATCAGAGAAGCTGTGGATGCCCCATCCCTGGAAGTGTTCAAGGTCAGGTTGGACAGGTCTTTGAGCAACCTGACCTAGTGAAAGATGTCCCTGCCTGTTGAGGGAGGTTGGACTAGACGAGCTTTAAAGGTCAAAAAACCACAAACCATTCTGTGATTCTAAGTATCTGCGGGCTTCTGAAGATACCAATCTTTTTTTTTTCAAAGGTAATAACAGTGTTCACAATTTTATAGTGTGCTATTTCTCTTGAATCTCAAGTTGACATCTGGGAAACACAGTCACACACCCCATGCTGTTGTTGACACCTTCAGAAGGGAATCCTGACAGAATTCACAAAAGCATCACAAGGTTTCTCCCAAAACCAATACCAAGGCAAAATTGTTCTGTTGGAAATGTGCCTGCAAAAGCTGTGGAGAAACCATGCTGACTGGAGCATTATGAACACATATACAGACAGCATACTGCCACAAAGCAGAAGACTGTGACTTGAAGACGTGTTGTAGAGGCCTTGTATTAGTGGTAAGAGGCATTGGATCAGTTCTCCTTTTTAGCCAATATTGTCCAAGAACATAGTTTCATCATGTTTGTCATTCTTTATTTCTTCATCTCAGTTTATGGACTACCATCGTAACAGCTCTTTTTTAGTTCTGTTTTTATGTGACTCCTATTTATGGTGCAGTCTTTCTGTCTATCTGAGTACTATCAGATTCAGGTTTGTTTTCAGATGTGTTTGTTGTCTTGCAGCATGCAAGGATTTCTATGGTTTGTACAATGTTTTCTTCAGACTTCCTTAAAACTTTAAGTAAAATTCCCCATTTTTTTTTTTTAAATGTGCTTTTCAATTTTTCATATTAGTGATATTAAGGGATTTCCTTTTTCTTTCAGATTTTAAGCTGAAATACTATACTCGAGGTTGTTAAACTGTGATGTGTTCCATGGCTGTTCCCTTCACCCCTACACACAGCTAAATTTATATAAAGAAGAAGGCACAATTGTGATCCTGTAGTCTGATCATCTGTGTAATATGCACCATGGGCAATGCCTGAGGTTATGCGTGTTTGGGCGTATCTCTAGGAAGATCTTGATACCTAATTTGCCAGTAATGGAGAATTCATTATGGCCTTTAATAAGATATGCCAAATTATTTTTATTGATAATTAACTTTCCTGGCAAAAACGGAAGAAAGGTGTCTTATTTATAATTTGCATTTTTTTACCTTGAATTTCCAGACACACAATATTTTTATATTTAGTAGGAAAAAAAAACCCTTTATGAAAGCTGCGCTTTCATTGCGATCAAGCAGATCCCTTCACCCCCTCTTTGAGAAGCTTGTGCTTTTTGTCTTTCAATGTATAGCTTGTTTTCCCAGCCTCAGATATTCCTTATGGCTCTTTTCTGGATCCTGTCTAATTTCAGTGTCTTTCATGGACATTGAGAACTGGACATGATATGCCAGAAGCAATCATGCTAATGCCAAATGCAGACATTATGTAACGTCCCTATTTATACATCTGAAACCAGCATATTTGCCATTTTGCTTGGGCTGCTGCACTGAGAAGTCATATTTGCTTGATTATCAATCACAGTCAATCCTATGGCACAGTTAACTGCCGAATAAATACACCCTACATTCTTTGTTCTTCAGCATAACCTTATATTCGTTTTTGTTGAAATGCGTGCTATTTCTTTGAGACAAGGCAGTTAAGCTGTCCAGATCACAGAACTGGACTCTCTATTATTTACTACTCTCCCTACCTCCATGTTTTTTGCAAATTTTACCAATGACAATTCTGTATTTTCTTTCAAATGACTGGTAAAAATAATGTAGAGCCAAGCAGTGGCATCTGCAGAGTTCTAGTAGAGACACACCACAATGTACTTCCACATTTATAGTATGCCTAGAGAGCCGTCTGCTTTCTCACGTGAGTTGGTGGGGTGGTCAACAGCAGACTGTGTATGGTACCCTGTCTTGTGTTTTATCTGATAAAATAGATTTGCTAAACATTCAGTGTCAAGTTTTTTCTGAATTTTCAATATTTTGAAAACAGAATTGCTTTCTCTTTTTTTGCATTTTATCACTTCACTATAGCAGAAAATTCTTATTTTAAAAAAAAAAGCAATCAAAAACACTGGGGTAGTTGCTTTCTGTGCTTTTTTTTCATCACTTCTTTCAATACTTGTGGAAAAGAGCAGTGGGATCTCCACTCCAAAGCATCTGCGTGCATCAGCTGGCACACGTTAGTAAATGTCAGCTCTGAAATGCTTTCAGAATCAGTTAAAAAACGTATGAAGCAATCTGTCAAGCTGTCACAGATGAGGCAGATTGAATGACAACCATCAAGGATCTGAGTACTGGGGTTTGCTTAAGAGCCAATGGGATTAAGGCGTCTTCATACACTCCCTCCCTCCCTTCCCCCAGCATTAGGTTCCCAAGCCCTCAACCTCCGTCCCCAGCAGGGAGGTCACTGCTGATCCAGTACGGTTGGGCAGAAATTCATGTAGGCTCCTGCTGTGATGCTGCTGACAGTTACCTCTCTTGAGTCTTACTGGCTAAAGATGCTTCCCCTGGCACTCACCTCCTCTCGGCTCCCTGATCTCCAGGATATTCCCCCACTTCCAGCCAGGATCTTCAGCTGCTCCTTTCCAGGTCCCAGCTTTCCCAACCTGAATAGTCTGTGTGCAGAAGCAGGACATGTGATCAGCCTTCTAAGTGGTGTCTCATCTCCCTTCATCAATCGGAGGATTCAGGACGTGCCACCTGTGTTTAGACCAGGTGTTACCAACATTTACAACTGCCCCGTGCCAGTTGCAACTAGCAAGTAGCAGGCTTCTGCTTGGGAGTGTAAAAGTTCCGTTTCGGACAGCTACTTACACAGACACATGCATCTAATTATCTGCCACCTGCTAGCATTCACAGCTAAGCTATTTTTTGATCCATGGCAAAGCAAGATTGTTTTTGTGATTCAGAAGTACTGTCGTGATTCATAAGCCCTTTTGATATGCAAGTACGATGCTTTAAATAGTACACTGTGACAGAAAGACAGAGCAGGCAAAGTGGCTTGTCTCCTTTGAGAATCTTGGTCCCTGGTAAGTCATTCACACACTTTAAGTGTTAAACTGCTGTAGTTTTGTAGTTTTTTGGATTAGATACAACAGAGAGAAAAAAAATATAAGCCTTTGTAAAAGGCAATTAGTTTATGCAAATCAGACGGGCTCCTGTTTCTCAGTCCTCCACACAGTCAGAGTTGCAGAAAAACAGCCAAGGCACCTACAACGAATTCTCGGTGAGTGCTTCATCATCTGGGGGAAGAGCACTTTTATCCTACTGCCTCGTCAGTGCAAGAGAAATGGATGTCTGGAGTAACAGGCAAGTACCAGCCAAAGGTACTGTTTCTGCTCTGGCTGTGTCATTGGAGAAAGAGGACTTCTACTCTTTGACTCTACAGCCACACTAGTTTTGATGTGTCCCTACCCTACAGCTCCCAAGGCAGATGCGGGCAGACAGAAGAAACGAAACTCCCATACATTCCCAGGAGAAGTTCTGTAACTCCCACAGTATCAGCATGAATTTCTAGTTTTGTTCTCAAAATAGATGTTAGAGAAAATGCTTCACTCTACTTTTTGCTTTTTTAATGGTTTTTTTCAAGAGATTTAGGTAAAACGTTACCTGCTAAAAAATGGGGGAGTGAGACAGAGAGTCATAGCTGTTCTTGCAGTAACTATATGCCTCCCAAGGAGCCTCCCAAGGCTGCTAGATCAGGGGTCATGTATCTGTCTTGTACTTCAGTGGAGGTTCTGGGTAGATGGATTACAGGATAAAGTCAGAGAGATTTTGAAACTAATATAACTGGACTCCAGTATTGTAGCAATGGTTCACGAGAAGGAGGGCCATCTTCACCATGCAGAAGTACCATGCATTGGGCAGTTGAGGATGTTTTTCATCACAAAATGAAACCGGGGGTTACATTTGTCTGTACTTTTGGCAGTAGAGTAGAGTAGAAATACATGGTTTTGTGGGTATTAAACCTTTGTTTTATTACTGGTAGGGACCCGTTTATTTCACCAAGGAGAAGATTCATAAGGAATGTTTATATTGTGAAACGATTTTGTACAGTGAAGGAGTTAACCAGAAAAGCCAACTTGTACTTCATTTTCTAGGCAACTTAATTTAACTAGTTTTGAGATTGAGCAGATGATACCTTTTTTAATAACCTGTAGCGGTTAAAGATTAAGCAACTGATCAGTTGAAGGTTGTATTAACACTAACAGCAACCTCGGTTCACATGCCTTAAACAAAAATAGCAACACCCACAAGTATTCGTTAACTCCTCACTGCCAAATACTTTCATTCACTTCCCACGTGCAGCCACCCACTCTATTCATAACTCATTTCTTTAAATCATGCTTAGATACACCAGATCAAATACAGTCTTGAAGTTTTTTAAGAGTGATAATGCATTATATACTTTCACAGTGAAAGTGAGTCTGCTAACAAAATATCTAATTTCACAGGGGGTGTAGCTAAGCTTGCATATGCAAGTCTAATTAGTGCCTTTGGGCCTGGTTTTTTTCTATTTTCTGATTTAAACTTCTGAAATTACATGTTTCACTTAGCAGCGATTCTTTTTGTTGTCCCTGTCCAATCTCCACTGGGTGCTTGCTTTCACCTCCAAAAAAAGAAAGAGTTTTAATAGCTTTCTGCTTAACAGACTGCCAGCTGAGGTATAAAAAGTTACGGAGAGGTAGTTTCAATGTGGAGGATGTGAAACAGCTTACTATACTAGCCCTGTGACTCCTGCCACTAAAGTGTTTTGTTAAAGGGCTTATGAGATTTCTACTTAAGAATTTGAAAGTTTAGTTTTACCTCAGCAAGAGAGTTCAAGGACTGTGCAGGGAGACAAAACTGAGGTCACCCTGCCCCTTATAATGGAGCAGCCTCCACAATTAGTTGTTCTTTCGGCTAATAAGCTATACTTTCATAATCACTGTTCCCTTGGACTCAAAAGCTACAGCAATTTCTGCCTTGTCAAGATCTGGCTTCAGATCATATGCCTGTTCCCTAAGCCATTTCAAGGCCCTAATTACAACAATCTGTGGTTGGATGAACTTTAGATTAAGATTCTGGGGTTTCAATAACTTGAGGGCAAGAAGATAAGAAGAGAAAAAGCTATTCACCTCTTTCACATGCAAACTAAATGCCTTATTTCCCACTAGAAGTTCCGTAAGCGAAGGTTGTGATGCAACTCTCACCTGCTGTGCACCCAAATCATAAATCTCTGCAGCCACAATAGTAAGGGCTGTTTGATTAAGAGTGCATTTATAAGATTTGTGACTAGTGCAATGAATAGCACAATGAAAAAGGACCAAGTAAACAAGTTGGCTGTATTTTTCTGGAAAAATCAGCCCAGTGTCCTTGAAGGAAGGGAAGTTTTCATTAATATAATTCCCTTCTTTCTCTCTTGGGACGCTGGATAAAACTGCTCCTTTATTCTTCCCCATCTCACTTCTATAGATGCATAGGTAGATATTTGATCAGCTGGCTGATTTTATATTTGAAAGACAGCGCTTGAAAGATTAGGGACTGCTTTTTGCGATAGGGAATCTCCCAAGAATTACTGAGTATGTCATGTGTGTTTCCATACCATTCTTCTACTTCACAATAACATAATTTTTGGTATATTTTTTATTTAGCCAACTATTTGGGAAGTGTGATTAAATTTTAATTTCAGACCTTAATAATGAGGAAAGTTAGTCCTTCTCTTATGTCTTATATCAGGTCATAAAAAGAGATAATTTTCATGGCTATGAATTTCCCTTCCAAAGACCCTCAGTGTTGCATATATACTAGACTGACACTCACAGGCCACCTTGCCTCATAGGTCGGTGCTTAATGGAGTTGAGCTGAGCTGACTCCCACTAGTTGAAAACGAGGCCTTGTATTTCCAATCAATCATCCTGAAGACTCACTGAACACTAAAGGATGTGCGTATATTCAAGAGTGTAGAATATCATTACAGTTCTTTCCTTTTGTATCTTTGTCTTCCTTAATAAACCGATGTGTTTTATTGAATCATGACTTTGCAGCGCTTATTCACTATAAACAAATAATGGGAAAGCACTTTGCCTTTTACTGTCTGTAACTATATGGAAATGAGAGTGGCTAGTGCTGCTACTAGGATGGTACGTATCGACTATTTCATAAAATGATCATTCATTGTATCCAGGGAAACTCGGCAGAAAGTAGCAAAAGAGACATTCTGCATAATATGAACCTTAAGCATTCATACATTATGCAAGTTTTTCAGCAGCCCACATAGTACAGCCTGCATACAAAAGAATAAAAAGCAGCAAAAGAACATTTCTGTTGAATAAAAAAAGAGTCAGGTGATCTTCCATCTAGTCTTGGGGGTTACAAGAAGTTGGCATTGGCTCATACTTTCCAACCATCGAACGTCCTATAAAAGAGTAAGCATTTCACAGCAGAAGTAAACATTATGTAGCTCAATATGTGTTTACTTCAGTAGAATGCCTTGTTTATTTCTGTACAACATAAATTCCTTCGATTGAGTTTTACTGAGAATCTTTCTCCTGCAGCAACAAATACAACCCAGGAGAGACGCTATAAGGCAATAAAAGCATTTGGTTCTGGCATGAAATCAACTCAGTGCAGTGTTTACTGGTGCTCAGGCAGTGGGCTTTTCATAGAACCATAGAATCACAGAATCACAGATTATTAAGGTTGGAAAAGACCTCTAAGATCATCAAGTCCAACCGTCAACCCAACACCACCATGCCCACTAAACCATGTCCCTAAGCGCCACATCTACACGTCTTTTAAATACTTCCAGGGATGGTGACTCAACCACTTCCCTCGGCAGTCTGTTCCACGGCCTGACCACTCTTTCAGTAAAGAAGTTTTTCCTAATGTCCAATCTAAACCTTCCTGGCACAACTTGAGGCCATTTCCTCTCGTCCTATCGCTAGTTACTTGGGCAAAGAGACCAATCCCCACCTCACTACAACCTCCTTTCAGGGAGTTGTAGAGCGCGATGAGGTCTCCCCTCAGCCTCCTCTTCTCCAGGCTAAACAGTCCCAGTTCCCTCAGCCGCTCTTCATAAGACTTGTGCTCCAGATCCTTCACCAGCTTCGTTGCCCTTCTCTGGACACGCTCCAGCACCTCAATGTCCTTCTTGTAGTGAGGGGCCCAAAACTGAACACAGTATTCCGGGTGCGGCCTCGCCAGGGCCGAGTACAGGGGCACGATCACCTCCCTCCTCCTGCTGGCCACACTATTAGTGATACAGGCGAGGATGCTGTTGGCCTTCTTGGCCACCTGGGCACACTGCCGGCTCATGTTCAGCTGGCTGTCAATCAGCACCTCCCAATGGAGTCATGACTAGTTAATACCAATGGCTTACTCTTCTCTCCTTCCCATTTTTAATAGTATTGCTTGCTTCAATTAAAGAACATGACTTCAAGAAAGACTGCTCTAGAACCTGCTCCTTTCATTAGTGTCAGCTGTACTGAGGCTTGCAGGCAGAAGAGCCCCAGGACCCTTGCTGCAAAGAAGGCACAAAATAGGGGTGAACATTGCTATTTCACCAAATGAAGAGCTTCTCTTCTTGCTTCAGATCCCATATGAACTAACCTGTTCTACATCACTGTTTTTGAGCTATTCACCTATTGAATTACTTTGAAAAGCAGAGCTGACTCTGCTGCGTGTTTGCTGGGCTGGCTTAGGCATATGTTGGTAATCATTTAAGCCAGTAGGACTTGATATGTGAAAATTATGACCCTTTCAATCATTGCTCCCACCAAGGCAAATTTCAATTATTGCACTTGTGTTTGAAGTAACACAATTCATGACATTATTAAGGAACAGAAGGAAGGGTTAACTCATGAAGTTAGGAGCCTTGTCACACTGCACAGTCAATGAAAAATCTTAGTTAAGTGCTTAAAGGCAGATACTTCCCATTGTCTGTTACATCCTAGGGTAGCTTTGTACTTATTTTAAACTAGAACAGTAAGCGTCTTCCTAATATGTTTACAGCTAAAGTCATCCCAGACTGAATTCTCTAATCATTTAAAGATTTACTATATTTATGGTAATATAACAGCAGGAAGGACCTCCTCAGTCACTGAGATCAGCCATCTGATACCACCTTGTGTAGTCCCATAAATCCATTCAACATCAATTTCCGTCTTAAAGCTAGCTAGGATTTCTGTCCTGACTCTTGTGAAGCGGACGCCATTCCAGATCCTCATTTCTCTGATGGAAAGGATTTTTCATCTGATTTCTAGCCTAAATGTATTCATGGACATCTTGTAGATCAGATGAACAAGGTCTCTTAGTTTATGGATGAAGTAAAATTCTTGAGATACAGATATATTCTTTCCACGCACCAGCAGGTTTGAAATCAGACTGATTCCTGTTAATGATCAATTATAAATTATTTATATTTTTTTTCCTTTCTATTCATGCAACAATAAAACTGTAGTTAGGTTTCCCAGCTATTATTACTGCTTGTTTTCTACGGGTTTCCAAATTTAAACACTTCTATCAAAACTCACACATCTTTTATTTGGTTTAATTTTTACAAAAGGAAGAGTAACAGACATATGAATGCTTCCAGAACATGGTATCAGGTTACAGAGCTTCTGTAATTCTAGGTTCTTAATAGCATGTATTACTCCCTGAAGGAAGCATAGTGTAGGGTAGGAAGGGGATTTTTGGCCTCAGTCTCCATGATTATGGATGCCATATACTGTCAGTACTTGAGAGACTATAGTAAAGAGCAGAGCAGGGGAGCTTTCATTGCTGCTGATCCTGAGGTCAAGAAATAGATTTGTGAATTGTAAAATAACAGTGGCAGCTCAGCACTGCCTATGTGCATAGTTTATTTATTCATCTTAGCTTTTTTTCATAGGCAATATATATTTTCTTAAAACTTTATTAAGTAAACGACTTCTACATGCTGGAAGAAAAAATATTTCACTATTTTTTGCTAGGTTTGTTATTTTCTGAAGCACTAAGAGGCTAAATGAAAGCAGATAAGGCTTGTAAGCATGGAAAGGGCATACTTCCAGACCATGCTTTCAGACTGCACGCAGTCAGTTATGTGCTGCTGCCCTCAGAGGCACAGTGCTGTGGCTGCAGATGTACGATGGGCTTTCCATCTGTTTTATCCTTCTGGTTTGTTCATGGGTCGAAGGCACATAACCAGGTCCTCCTCTTATTTGTTTAACAACCAGAGGGACAAATAGTTACAACTGTTAACATTATAAACAAACATAGAATCAGAGTGGACATAAATGCATTTTGTTTGACCAGCAGTGTGTGTCTCCATGACAATGATGATTAAATAAAAGCTGAGTTTAACTAGTCGGATTTAAATAAATAGTTCTCACAATGACATGTCTAAATAATCCCCTAAGGAAAAGTTACCAATGCTCCCAAAAGATTTCCGTTTTCTGGATATGCACAAATCCACCATTTTGGATTCAGGCAGTTCAAACACAGGTTGTGGTCTGAAGAGCTGTTCAGGGCTCTGGCTTTGCAGTTTGTAACTTTCAGGTTCATGGCAGCAATGCCCTTCTGTCGATACGTAGCAATGGTTATCAGTCCATAACAAACACTTTCACAGTTTATTCTTCCTATTTATACACCACATTAACTGGATCCTTGAATGAGGAGAAGTGGGAAACAGGCTGAGAAAGGAGATAATGGATAGAACAGAGTTGAAATCCCCTTTATAAATGCAATGGCTGGGCCCATGTTAATCAGTAGAGACGGTTTCCTCCCATGGTGCTTCTGCTGGGTAGACTTCCATCCTGCTCCAACTACCAGGATTTCCAGAGTGGTCTGAGGCTCATACCTCCTGAGGAACAGTTGTGCACAGCACATCTGCACTGTAAGCCCAATGTCAAAATCTTGCAATGGTAGCCCAGTGTTGTAAATACTTAACATGCAGTCTAGCTTTTCATGAAATAAGCAGCTCAGTCTGCTGCACCAGCCTTGAAATTATTATGCCTGGCCCCCTGAAATGTAGGGTGATGCCTTTAGCACTACTGTTTGCTTTGGCTGACCTGTGCCTGTGCTCCTTTTGATCCAAGCATCAACCAGGTCTTTTGCCAGTTCCAAGCTGAACATGGATGCCTGAGTTTCTTGTCAGATATTTTTTAACTGCTGTATTGGTCATTTGAAACTGAAGATGATGACAGAGGACATATGGAAGAATGGTGAAAAAGTAGGCAACTCTTACTCGCAGGACTGGGTACTTTTCCTCCTGTGGGAAAGACTGCAATCTCATGACTGGGGCTTTTGCACTAACACAGTAGTTAAAATACTAACTATGGGAAGGGGTATTTCTCAGAACGTGGAAGTTGCAGACAAACCTGGATAATGGGATCTTCGGAATTTCAGGTTGGAGGGGACCTCAGGAGTGTCCAACTGCCTGCTCAAAGCAGGGACAGCAGTGAGATCAGATTTTATCAGGGCTTCACCTAGTTGGGGCGTGAAACCCCCGCCCAGGCTGGAGACGAACCAACATCCCTCTGCCCTGGCTCCACCGCTGGGCCAGCCCTGGTTCCGCAGCCTCTTCTCACAGGGCAAGAGCTCCAGCCCCATCATCTCGGTGGCTTCCCCTCACCTCCCACCAGTTTGTCAGTGTCATTGCTGGGTTGAGGACCCAAACTGGAAGCAGTACCCAGGTGAGGTCTGGCAGGCGCTGAGCAGAGGGAACAGTCCCTGCCTTCCCCTGGCTCTTGAGGCCATGTCCTGCTCACACTAGCCTCTGGGCAGTGTAAAACCCATCAACCACCACCCTGTGAGCCCACCACCCAGGCAGGTCCTCACCCACTAATGTGTCCTCCCTCCCAGACTGTAACGTCACAGCCCAGGTACAAGAATATTGGGGGAGACAGCACCGAAAGCCTGGCTAGAGCGGGGGTAGACGGCATCTGCTGGTCTCCTCTTGTCCCCATGATTTTGTCGCAGAAGGCAGTCAGGTGGGTCAGGCATTTAGCCTTGGTGAATCCTTGCCGACAGCTCCCCGTCACTGGCTTCTCCCCACTGTGCCCAGACGTGGGCTCCAGGAGGTCTTGCTCCTTGATTTTACCTGGGCCGCCACCGCCCCGTCACTGGCTTCTCCCCACTGTGCCCAGACGTGGGCTCCAGGAGGTCTTGCTCCTTGATTTTACCTGGGACTGACAGGAGGCCAGCCGGCCTGCGGTTCCTGAGGGTGGCTTTTGCCCTTTTTTGAAGGCAGGTGTGACATTTGCCTTTCTCCAGTTGCTGCAGACCTCCCTAATCCCCTGACCTTTGAGAGCTGATGGAGAGCAGCTGCACAAGGGCATCAGCCACCTCCCTCAGCACCCTGGGGTGCAGCCCAACAAGTCCCAGGGATGTGTGTGGGTCAAGTGCTCTTGAGTGTTCCCTGACTAAACCATCATCCCCAGCTGGTGGGTCCTCTCCTCCTTGAGCCCCATCACTAAGCACAGGGGCCTGGCAGACCTTGCTAATGATGACAAAGAAGGCGGTGAGGACCTGCCTTATCTGTGTCTGCTGTCACTAAATCACCCACCCCATCCTGCAACGTGCCCACATTTTCCTTGGTCAGCCTTTTGTGACTAGCAGTAGAAGCTCTTTCTGTCCTTGACATTCCTTGCAAGTCTCCAGCTGAATTTTGGCTTCGCTGACACTGCCCCTACATGTGTGGGCAGTGTTTTTTGATTCCTCCTTTGTATCCTGTCTTTGTCCCTCACCTGCACACTGCCTTTTCGTGTTGGAGCTGTGCTGTGGCTTTCTTGCTTTGCCAAGCTGGCCTCCATATATGTCTCCTTGTTTTCCTGAGGATGGACCATTTTTGCACTTGGAGAATGCTGTCCTCAAAGGCCAATCAGCTTTGCTGGGGTCCTTTGCCCTTCAGACCTGCCTCCTATGGGATACTACCTACAAGTCCTCTGAATAAGGCAAAGTTTTTGTCCTTGAAATCCAGGGTCTGTGCTCTGATGCTCACCTTCCCTTTTATGGAAAAACTGTGCTATTCATGTTAGACATGTGTTTGAGCCCTTTCTAAAGGCTGGACCAGCGATTGTAACTCCAAAAGAATGCCATCTTGAAAACACTTAGCTGTGAAGTTCCTGGAAGGAAAGAAGAACACACTCTGTTTCTAGAGAATTGTTTTTTGTTTGTTCATTTTTCCTATAAAATCATTCCAATTTTCAATGACAAGCATGAGAAAGGGGAACAGCTATTCAGAACATTAAGCATAATCACTACCTAAACTCAAACTGGAAAATATATGTGCAAGCATTTGTCCTCCACCAAGAACTTTCTGTGAAACAAACAACCACCTAATTTCCTATTATTATCTCAGCTAAGTTTGTCTAGGAAATAAATCTGTGCTTCACACTTTCTGCAGGGTTTGAAGTGATATAGCAGTTTCTTAGATAATACTAATTTCCCAGAACTGAATAAGACATGTTGAATACACATAGTTTATCAGCTTGACATATCTGACATTATTCTCCCTCATTTTATTTTAACACAAAAGGGGGTTGCATTTTCTACTTTATTGCTGAACATACAAACGTAAAACATAATCATTGAGCCACTTGGTATTTTTATTTGTTCATTTATATGTACATGATAGGAGTTGCCCATCACATGGAGTTCACTAGACTTACAGTAGTTGAAAAAGACAGTCATGTGAAAAGGGGTATTTTCCTACAATGTTTCTTTACTGAGCATGACTTAAGGTAAACCAGGCAAACTCTCTTACCTCATGAGCTTTATATAAACTTAATTTGGAATCACACTGAAAATTTTGCACAGGACAAAGGTGAAAATTCAAATCATATACATTTTGGGTTTCAGTTTTTGGTTTTGTTTGGTTGTGGTTTTTTTTAAAGGGACAGTGCTGTACGGCCATTCACAATGCGTGTTTTATACCTGTAATTGTGAAGCCGTACATGCCAAAGATCCATCCATCTGTCATCCAACCATCCATCCATCCATCCATCCATCCCATCATCTCAGATTCTGTTTCTCTTCCTTGATCCAGACCTGATGTGTCCAGATAACCATATACTACTCCTGCTTCTTGAAGACAAAGCTAAAGGTCATTTTTTTCCAATTCTGGAGTTTTAGGAGTGAGAATGCTCTCACAGCAATTGGCATTTGGCTTGTTTAGGGTAGAGATGGCAGAAATGGGGTCTTTCCACAGTGGCTCAGAGCAGCTAACAGGGTTGCAGAGTTGTCACACCATGTAGCCCTGCAACACACTATTGCCATTGCTAGTTACATGCCTTACGCTTTGTACTGAATTTGCAAGGCCTTGGGGCTGGGGCTTGTCAGACTTGTGCTGTCTGAACTTTTTTTGACCTGCAGCTTTGTTTTATTTGGCTTAGCTGTGAAAGCAATTTCTCTAACTGACCAGGTGCTGATGATCAATCTGTTTTATTTGTGTGTAGTACAACCATATTTTTATAAAGATAGTAGTAATGACCAGTTATTCTATGCAGAATGAGATATTTACACCTCTGACACAATGTTACAGTGCAGAAAAAAAAAAGTCTGGTGCAATAGCAGAGGCCTCAAGAAGCAGAGATGCACAATATGGTGCAAAGGAGTACAGGCATGGGGTGATAAGAGATGGGGCACAGTCTTGGCACTGGAGAGAGACGCTGCAGCTATAAACAACTCTCCTGTCATCAGTTAAAGAAATGCAGACCCAGAGCTGGCCAGAACTGGTTTTAGAGATAACGAAGAGAACAAATAAATGGCAACTAATTTAGGTAGAAGGCACCATATATAGTAAATTTGGATGTAGCATGGTGCTACAGACCACTGAAGAAAGAGAAAGATTTTAAAAAAAGCATGTTCGAAAATGTATACAAGTGACCTCACGTGGATCGGGGGGAGAGAAAGAAGAAATCAGCAACATCAACACTTTCCTCCCAAAGGACTCAGGGGGCCTGACAACTTCTGGTATTGTCCTCTCTAGGAGTCCAAAGCTATTGACTTTAAGATGCAGGTGAGCAGTGGAAAGGTGAGCATAACACCAGGAAAAAGGGGAGAGAAACTAAAGGATGTGTATGTTTGTCATGGTTTAACCCCAGCCAGCAACCAACCCCCACACAGCCGCTTGCTCATTCCCCCCCAGTGGGATGGGGGAGAGAATTGGAAGAGTAAAAGAGAAAACTTGTGGGTTGAGATTAAAGACAGTTTAATAGGTAAAGCAAAAGCCGTGCAGGCAAGCAAAGCAAAACAGGGAGTTCATTCACTATTTCCCATGGGCAGGCAGGTGTTCAGCCATCTCCAGGAAAGCAGGGCTCCATCACGCGTAACGATGACTTGGGAAGACAAACGCCATCACTCCGAACGTACCCCCCTTCCTTCTTCTTCCACCAGCTTTATATGCTGAGCATGACATCATATGGTATGGAATACCCCATTGGCCAGTTCGGTCAGCTGTCCCGGCTGCGTCCCCTCCAAACGTCTTGTGCACCCCCAGCCTGCTCACTGGTGTGGTGGGGTGAGAAGCAGAAAAGGCCTTGACTCTGTGTAAGCACTGCTCAACAGGAACGAAAACATACCTTCAGCGGGAACGAAAACATCCCTGTGTTATCAACACTGTTTTCAGCACAAATCCAAAACTAGCTACTAGGAAGAAAACTAACTCTATCCCAGCCAAAACCAGCACATTCTTTCATTTTTAATTTTATTATTACTGACTTTTCCATACAGAGGTAATTCAACTGCAATATTATTCTTTCATTTTCTGTAATAATTAGATCTAGATAACTAAAGATTCTTGAATTAGACTTTTAAGATTTCCATCATCCTAACAAGAAATTTCTGGCTTTACTTGTATATAAGGTACGATTCCTCTTTCCCATAAACAAGATTTTGAGCAGAATGCTGCACCAGCTCCCAGGGCACAGAGAACAGATACATCTCAGCAGGACTCGGCGCTGGTTGCATCAGGGGTGCTTCAGGGCCTGGGGTCTTTGCTGAAGGCTGCGCTGTGATGGTGGTGATGGAGTGCAGGGCAAGGTCCCCGACAAG
This sequence comes from Fulmarus glacialis, assembly GCF_000690835.1. Taxonomy (NCBI): domain Eukaryota; kingdom Metazoa; phylum Chordata; class Aves; order Procellariiformes; family Procellariidae; genus Fulmarus; species Fulmarus glacialis. Next base: position 29,912 of record NW_009231319.1, on the reverse strand, counting down.
GACCAGAGTGACGAGCCACCACACATCAGCAGCCTCCAGCCAGTCATAAGGTACCTTTTTCAGTTTTTGGAAGGACAGTCAGAGAAAGTTAATCCTAATAAATCAGAAGGTTTGCTGTACAAGGCTGGGTTGTAGGTACAGTCTTATTATTCAGAAAAAGCTATAGTTAGACCAATTAGACTGATTACGAGCACTTGTGATACCAGCATTTTTGAAAGCCATCTGCAAGGTTAAATTGTAATAACAATGTAACCATGGTAATCATGATAGTGTTTATATTCTGTTAGTTCTGTAAAGGATTTGAATGTTAGCATGCATAACACTGGAAAATAAATATGTAAGGACAGCTAAAATAAGTTGTAAGAGACATCGTTTGTGGGAGGAAGGTTTGTTCCTCAGATATTCCCTGCAGTAATGTTTATCTCGGGTCCCTGGTGTATTAAAGCATAAAGAATGTTGTGGGGACATAAACAATGGGCTGATATAGGGGTTGTGTAATTTGTATTTTGGTGGTGCTGCAACTGTTGTTATTAGGTGTCTGTGGATTGCCGTGATGGGAGCAGGCAAACCTCAAAACTTCCAACATGCTTTTATTTATGTTCAACGACTAGGCAATCTGTTAGCAGCTAAAAATCAATCATTAATCAAATATATTAGTCAGGCCTTACATATACCATACCACATGTCTGATGCTCCTTTTCTGGCTCTGATGTTCACAGTCTTGGCTGGCTTCAGTTCTCTGAGGCCAGGATGGCCAGGCTCAAGACCTCTTTGATGAAAGAAAAGAGAAACAAAGTCGGCTGGTTTGGCCCAAAGAATTATTTCGTCCTTTTGTAGATCAAAACCAGTCCATTTTGGCTCTCCCAGACATGTGTTATTGGTTTGCCAGAAGGATGTTACCTGTTAAGTGGCCATTATCTGATTCCTTCTAATAGTTTCACACTGGATATCACTGCCTTAGTTCTACTGTTTTTATGCAACTATACCAAACAAACCAACCTTACAAAATCTATAGCTTCTTGCCCTGCATCAGTCAGTCTTTTGACATGTGTGGCTGCAAGGCAAACAGAACAAAATCACTAACAGGTCTTGATGCTATAAGAGAGGGTAGCATTTTCATTTCATTAATAAGGCATGTTAAGCTATGCATACCTTTTGGTTGCAGTAAGGCTATGACTTAAAAGAATTTCAAACGAGTCCAGATCCAACCTCAGAAAAAATAAGTCTCTGTCTAATTTGGAGCTTATTTGATGGTCAAGAGATTCCACAGAAAGGGAAAGAATAAAAGCCCTCCTTCCCACCAAACACCTCCCCCCAAAATCTCCCACACCCTAAATTCAGAAGAGTTTGATGAAACATTAGGTAAAACAGAAACATGAAGAGTGTACTCAAAATCTAGCACGTTTTCTGTGTTCACATCTTTTCTCTCTGACTCATCCCTTTAAGTCTCTTTTCATTAAGGAGCCATGCATGTTTAGTAGAGAAAAAAATACCCTCATTAATTCAAAACCCAGTGTAATTTAAAAAAAAAAAAATTAATATCAATGGCTCAGAGAGTGTGGTAAAAATATAAAATTTCCCCTCAGAAAAAGGTGTTATTACACTTCTCAAAAGTGACTTCAGCTTTGTTCAAATGAACAGGAAGACTTCAGTCAAACACATATTTGTTTTCCACACAAAAGTATTGGACCACCTACAGGCTAGGGGATTTAAAATGTTAAGCACTTTAACATTTTTTTTAAATTACAGGAATTGGTTTAGATGTCTTTTGATAGGTAGCATACAACAGAAACACTAATGGCATGTATGTCATTTATTACATTGCATTTGTGAATCGCAAGCGATAAAATAACATTATCATCTCCAAAGCAGTTTGCAGTATAAACCAAAACAAGGAATTGGCTTTTCAGATAGATGGCCTCTCTCACCTGGTAACTTAAGTTCTGTTAAAGCTGAGTGATGGGTGCTTCAGGGGAAGGCTTACCCGCAGTCAGGAAGTGAACTATCAGGCAGCAGCAAGTATTTGGAGAGATTATGCTCAGCTTGGGGCTGGTAGGGTTTGGCATACTCCCAAAAGAATGAGAGCTCAGTTTATGTCCTTTATTTTTATCCCAGCTCGTGCATCTCCAGTTTTACTCCACACCAGTTTTGGGCATAGGCAAGGGGAGGTGGTCACCTAGCCTGACCCACTTCTGCCGCCTGCCCACGAGCCTGCCCCCCAAAACCAGCACTGTGTTCACGACACACATGGGGAAACAAGGAGAAGCCTTCTCCTTCTTTATCCTGACTGGACCCCAAAAGCCTCCTTGGGCCCTCAAAACCACACTGACATCCCCACCATCCTTTCTTCCACTGCTACAAAATTCAATTTACATTGGCCAACAATGAAGGAAGGATAATTTATTGTGTTCCTGTTACTTAGAACAACAATTTATATCAACAATCCAGATAATCCCTGTAATTCTGCAAGCATTGTGTGGGGTTTACCACTCCTTCAGGAAAAGCTCTTGTAGCTAGCAGCACCCTTCCTCTGTTTCTCATCCTCCACCAAAATGCAGTAATATGGCACTCTGTCCACCTCTCTCCAGTCACAGCCCTACGGAGACAAACTGTTTCAATTTTAAAATCAAATCTGGATTACAACAACAGGCAGCCTCAATTTCCATTTTGCAGTCACAGTCCAGCAGATATTTAAAATGCAAGCTCCCTCCTTGGCTGAGACTTTGTTCAATGAAGTATAGTCAAGTGAATTTATGTCCTTTTTAAAAAAAGGCCGTACAGAAACTGCTTGAAGAAATGTGTTGTATAGATATACAACAAAATCACTATGGGACCCCTATTCTAAGCTCCTTCTCAAGGTTTTTTTCTTATCTTTCAGAATAATTGTATGACAAAGCTCGTTAAAGACCTGGAGGCTTCTTTGCAGAATGATTTTGGAAAATGGTGTAATGGCTATCTTGATAATTCAGTTTTTTCTTTCTGACAAGACCTTTTAAGATAAGAGAGATTTTCAGATTAGCCAACTGCAACTGAAAAAAATAGGACTACGTTTGGTGTTGAGTATAAAAGCACTTTTAGGCAAAAGTCCTTTTTTACACTTCCAAGAAGTATGCAACTCATAGAAGCAAGGGGGAAAAAAAGGAAGATACTTTCCCATCAGCTGACTCAGCCATCATAATGATCCCAGACCAGCTAACCGGGCAGAACAGTTGCTGCTCCAATTTCATCAGACAGAGCCACATGAAGTGATATATCTGAGTGCACTTCCTGTAAACAGAGCATTTCACTAGCAGACATCCCTTTATTGCAAGGACCATTTACGGACATATGTATTAAAGGTAATAAAGGTCATTTACAGATGAGATAACCCACTCTTTATAGTTTTATAATGGGGCAAAAGATGTGGAGGTCAGTCCGTGATCTTTCGCAGAGTGAATGCGCAGAGACAGTCCACGCTGACGTACGTACTGTAGACATCAGAAGTACAGAAAAACAACTTTTGTGGGATTAATTGTCAGTGTTAGGCATGATTCCTCACCGGACAAGAAAACCCAGTAAGCCTCTCCAAAGGAAACGAGCTGGTGCCCCTTGCTGGGGAGAGGCTGCTGGGAGTGGTTGGGGGTGGTGGCTCAACCGGGCTGGGGAGCGAGGGGCTCCTTCTGCTGCTGCCTGTCCCCGTCCCGCCTCCTGCTGGCCATCGCCTCTCTCCTGCCCTTCCCAAGCTGGCCTTCCCAGCACACTGGTGACCCTGGAGACACTCTCGGGTCGGGTGAGAGCTGAGCACTGGCCGACCCCGTGCTTCAGAAGGGAGCTAGGCAGCTCGAACGGGCGCACCGGTGAGCTTCACTTGTTGAGGAGCCAGCCCACCCTGGGCTCCCCAGTCATGTGGGTGCTTTTGAAAGTCTTATCTTGCATCTGGAGAACGTCCTTTGGACCTGTTTAGTCAGCTTTTTTCCAGTTTGCCATCAGAACTGCCATGTAGATAGGAGATCAGAAATAATCTGCTGCATGGTACAATGACTGCAGTTTGAAGTGAGGATGAACTATAAGAAGCTTTGCTATTAGCATCACGTTATGGAGCAGTGGAGTTATTTTGGCAAGGCAGTTCTTCTTGTGGGGTTAAGGAGGGAGTAAAGCTGTGAGAGATGACAATCTCAGAGTATGTGCAGAAGTTAAGCTTTTGCAGTCACCATGGTTACTTACTTCTAAGCCAGAAACGGGGAAGGAACATATAATTTATTTCTTGAAACTGGCCTGCCCCACTGAAACGATACTGGGTTGGCCCCACTTCAGTAAAACCGTTCAAAGGAATGGGCCTGTGTTAGATGTGAAACACCACAGGCATTAATCAGAGTGTTCCTGCACTCTGCAAACAGCAATCATGAAAGAGAGGAACTGATAACAGGAGTAAAAGGAAATGAACCAACCAAGTCAAGGGTTTTTTTTTTTAAGGTGGCACAAAAATAGATCTGATTTTTTTCAGAAGGTGTCATTAGATCCAGTTGATTGTCAAGGGGACAAGAGGACTATTAAGGCTTTTAAAGCAAGGTGTTTGTGGTACATGGAACGTTTTCTAGGCCTTCTGCATTGATGTGTTTGTTCTTGTAGCTGTCTTCTGTATCAGGAAAAAAATTGCTAGTAAGGAAGTTAGCGTCTGAAAATTATGATTAAGAGAATATTAATGAAAATAGTATTTCTGTTTATTAATTTCTATCTAACAGCCAAAGGAAGGACTTTCTTTCTCTCTTCTTGTCCACTTGCTCAAATTCTCATCAACTCATTCCTAATTAGGAAGGAAAAGAGCTGGTAGTTCTGGAAGAGGATTTTTTTTCCACCTTTATTCTGCTTGAACTTAGGAACTTCTTTAACTCCAATTCTTCAATAGCTGCTTACTTAACTGGAAAAATACATATCCAAAAATTAAATCTTCACTGAAAGTTTCAACCAACTCATGCAAGCAGGAGTAACTCCATATTGTAGTTGCATGACCAACCTATTAATGTTTGGGTACCTTGGTATTATAAATGTGACACTTATTACTAAACAATGTTGTCACCTTGCTATGTATTTTCTTACTTAACTAAGAAACAATCTAGAGAGGAGAACACAGTTTTCTTTTACTATTTCCTTTCTGATTAACTATGTTTGTTAGACAAGCGATTTAATGCTAGACCACATTGGCAATAGGCAGACTCTGGCTGCACAAAATGATGCAAGGCTAAAGATGTAAGTCCAGGTCTGTATAGAGATATCTTATCTTTTATTAGACAAAAATTCAGCAAATGACCAATACAAATGTCTGCCATTTGATAAGCAGAAGTCCTCCTGTTACATGTTATTTTATGTAAACCAGCAAGAACTTGCAGGCAGAAATTATTTTTCTATGTTACACCCAATTCCTAGAAAGTTATATTACTTCTCTTTACAAAACACAACTTGCTCCATCTTCATCCACTTAAGGTAACAATATTTTGTTCCATATACAGTTTACTTATGTGATGGCCTTTACTGCAGTGCCATTTGCAACACAAGAAGAACTGTGGATCAAATTCAAATATTCCTTGAAAAAAATCTGCTTTCAACATTTAATAGAGACCTAGCCATTGCCTTACCCATTTTAAAAAGCACTAGGAATATGCCTACTTAGAATATTTGATAAGACATTATTAGATTTATTCTGCGATAACAAATATTAATTTTACATCATTTTAATATTAATAATTTTATTTCTTCATCCAATATTAATACTAGCACTAAATCAGAACCACATTGTGAAAGCTGTAGCTTTCATATGCATTTTCATTTCATGCTTTTGATTTGCTCTTTAATTATAAATCCTTGTGTCATAATCCATGGTACAAAGACGGTGACATCATCAGTTACGACTGTGATCAGACATTTGATTTTGACTCTTTTATGATTTCCGTTATTTAAAGGAAGACTTCTTGACTGCTGAACATTGCTGGTGTAGCTAATCCAGTCACCACATTTACTGCAGTCAAGGCAAGTGATTCATGGCTAAATTGTGAACAAAAACGAACTTTTTGTCTGCTGTATCTCCCCTACAAAGTCAAACAATAAAAAAACGTATCATTTGTTTTAAGCAAGTCTTAGACTTTACCTCTAATGGTTCAACTGCAATTACCTTTCAACAGAGAAGAGCACTGACGCCCTCCCCCAGTGTGATGTTTTAAATATAGAAATACTGTTCTGCTGTTACCATAGAAATCGTTTAAGATCACAACAAAAAATTATTGGGGAATTTAGGGAAGATTTAACTGATACTGTTAGATTTCATCTATTTTGCTTTCAGTGCACAAAATACCCTCAGAGGCAAAAAACAGTCAAGCCTCTGTTCGTTGAGAGTGTCCTAACAGGGGACCTAGGGATTGTTGTGACAACGTAAAGTTGTGTAGATCATGGCGGTGTGGGCAAGTCTGGTCAGCAACAGGAGGGATGTCCACCCTGTTGGAAATCTTTGGTGCTGCCGCTCCCCGAGAAAGGGCTAGAAAAACAGAAGCATGGCTGGTAGCCGTCTTATCCAACTCCTCTCTGCCCACAAGTCTTACACCATTGGAAGATGGATCCTTCAGCTCAACTTTCCCAAGATTTGGGTCAGAGAATTCGCTTCAGGGATGAACAGGAGTTACATCAGTTTGTTGGCCTGTAAAGAGTTTTACCCCAAAATCTACATCATTTCAGAGTTGAGACCTCCTCTGGAACAGTAGCCTTTCCACCAAGAAAACTTCACATCAGAAAGATATATTGATACAACAGCTTTTCAAAGTAGTTTCTGTGTGACCAGTTTGGATAAACAAGGTTGATACTGTTTGTGAGCAAATACCCTTGTGAATCATCACATTATAGTGAGACTCCACATGCCCATGAGGTTTTCTCAGTAGAAGCAAGTTTCGTTCTAAGTGTCTACAACTACATAAGGCTTCATAGTCAAAATCACCATTAGCACAGTACAAATTTACAATGCCAGCTCCAGAGGCCATTAGATTTAGTAGCGAAATTCCCATTGATTTTTATACAGTCTGGATTTGACCCAAGATAAATGAACAATTCCATAATTCTCAGAAAACCCTTCACTACTTCCAGAACAAAAATCTTATGCAGTGCTGCTGTATGAAGTACTATACAGCCCTTCAATACTAATTAAAACAACATGCTGGTGTGGATCTGAATGCTCTTATGCACATGGCTAATTGCCAGAGATCACGAATCAGAGTATGAAATGAATTGTGAAAGGAATGAAAAAGGAACTCTGTTTTCAGCAGTGGCCAATATATAGTTTCCAGACGTCTATTCCCAAGCACTTATGATTGTAACTTGTCCTGCTCATGACCACCCTCATATTCAAAATTCTCTAGAACACAAACGTGAAGTGAAGTGATCCAGGAACCTCCAAAAGAGGAAAAGACAGACCGCCTGCTCTCCACAAACTCAGATATCACTCTTTGATTCCAAATATCTAAATCCTAAACATCCAGCACCATATAGGTATTTTTTTCCAGAGTCTTAAAATACCTAACTAATGAAGAAGACATTGGTTGTTTTTTAAATATAGGTTCAGATCTTTCTTTCAAGAAAAGACTTGCTTATCATGCATTTTACCCCTTAATGAATCCAGTAACTAACTTTTAGTGAGAGGCAAACATTTCATCAGATTGATGCATAAGGATCCCCACGTGTATGCTCATAAATTTTCTTACAAATTTGTTCAGTCTGAGCCTAGAAAGGTCTGTATTGACAATTTTACAGTAATTTATATTTTTGGCACTCAGACCTGAGATTGCTATAACACTGAGACAATTCAGAGAGCAAACTCAGTACGTAAATACACTGGGTCTGGCTGGGATGGGGTTGACTTTCTCCACAGCAGCCTATATGGTGCCGAGCTTTGCATTTGTGACCAAACCAGCGCTGACAGCACACCCGTGTTTTGGCTGCCGCTGGACAGTGCTCTCACAGAGTCAAGGCTCTCTCTCTTTCACACTCTGCCCCCCACCAAGAAGTAGGCCAGAGGGAAGGGACACAGCCAGGACAGCTGACCTGAATTGGCCAAAGGGATACCCCATACCGTATGACGTGCTCAGCAATAAAAGCTGAAGGAAAGGAGAAGGAAAGGGGTATGTTTGATGGTGTTTGTCTTCTCAACTAACTGTTACGCATGACAAAGCCCTGCTCTCCAGGGAAAGGCTAAACATCTGCCTGCCCATGGGAAGTGGTGGATGAATTCCTCTTTTTGCTTTGCTTGCATGCACGGCTTTTGCGGTCTGTGCCAAGCTGTCATTATCTTGATCCACAAGTCTCCTCACCTTCCTTCTACTTTCTCCCATGCCGCAGGATAGGGGACCGAGCAAGTGGCTGTGTGGGCATTTGGCTGTTAGCCAAGGCTGGCACACCACCGTAAATGAGTGGATGCTTATTGCGGTGGAATTCAACACAGGAAGCCAAACTAACTCTTTTTCATCTGCTCTTGTTCTCGGCTAACTGCAGAGAAGAGTAAAAATTTTGTTGGCCCAGACACACATCTACTTTGAGGCCCTGTCAACTAGCAGCTCAGAGGTGATCCTGAGAAGCTGCTGCTGAAAAAAGTGTTCTGCGTGAAATGTCATTTGGTGGCAACGTTTTTCGTTTTCAGGCTTCTTTCTCTCTCAACCACTCTACACCAGTTTTCCAAGACTTCTGAGGAAATTCATGAGCTGAGCTTAATGTATCAATGTGTAATCCTTTCTTTGGTGTGACTGATACGTGGTTTGTGCATTGTTGTTTTTTTTTTTAATTCACATGAATGGGGCCAAAGTACTGAATGAGCGCACTAGCACTGACACTTGAAAATTCAGTATTGGCCTGCTTGTGGTATTGCAGCTGCAGGTGTGGAGGCCAGGCTGGGAAGCATGGCCTTTTAAGCTTTCCCTAAAAGCAGACTCCAAAGCAAAAGCACCTTCCCAGCTCAGGTGTCCGCCCTTGATCCCAGCTCCTCTCCTGAGCAGCTTGCTGGAAGTGCAGATCATCCGGGTCGCAACTCACTGCACAGGTCAGGGAGAGTTGCACCCCTGTGAGAGAAAAGCTGGCCAGCCAGCACTTTCGAGATACCCAGCCTGGAGCCCCGAGATCGCTGGTGGTTTTTAAAGCCACTGTCACCACGCAGTGTGAAGCCAACTTCCAAGCCAACTTTTTCACTTTGTTATAGTGACACCTGGTGTTGTAAGGCAGCTTTTTCAAGAGAGAAACCTGAGGACGTCAGTAAAAGCAGAACCAGGAAGGCTTGCATCTGTGCTCAGCCATTTGCCACACTGGCAAGCAAATGTGCCAATTCTTGAACACAAGGTTTTTTTCAGCACTATTTTCTTACATATATTAAGTGAAAAAAAAGAGCTAACTTCGTTTTTTTTTAGATTCTTAGTCTACACGAGGTCATACCTCTCACTTGTACATTGTGTGTAGAAGTCACATGGTGGGCAGCAAAATCAAATAGGTAAGACATCGGAGTAGGATGTAAGAGGTTTGGGTTCTGCTGCTAGTCTTTTGCTGACCTTGTAGCTCCTGTGACCTCATGCATCTACCCTAACTGGTTTATGCAGTGTACTCTGGAACAGCAACTGCCACACAGATTTGGGGCCCTTATCTATAATGGAGTAGCAAAGCACCCTGTAAATAAACACACACACATTAAAAAAAAAACAACCCTCAGTCAAAATACGTCAAACATGAAGCCCTAGAAGTGGACTATCTTGATGTTAAATCAGTTAGGGAAGACGCATTTAACCACCAATATAGTTGACTCAAGATCAGTAAATCAAACTCCCTTGTAACACTACTTACCTTTAGGAAGGTGCAAAGCAGTCCCAGCTGCAGAATAACACAACTTAGTGATGGTGTGGTTAAAGCAGTAGCTTTGTGCAGAACAGAGCCACACTCAATAGTGTAACTAATGGTAAACATAGCTTTAATACGAAAAAAAAGTCATTAAAAAGCCCATCAAGTTACAGAGGTAAAGTGGTAACTCTGTATTTTGTCACTGTGAATGTCTAGCTTCAGTTCCAGAAATGGGATTCTTAAGCTGAATTATTCTTCTTAGGTAATTTCCATTTAGGCCCCAGGAGAACAAGTACATTACAGAATAGGTACTGTCCATTACAAAGTTTCATTTAAGTTGCTTTCATTTTCACCTAAAATTAAGAGAACTCAAACAGCAACAAGGTATTTCATTCCTTGGAGCCTGCTTGCAAATCTCATTTAACATGCTAGGGGGCAATAAACACTAACTTGTCAGGCTAATTATGGTAAAGCTGCAGGTTTATTATTTGGATTAATTTCCACGCACATTATAGTGACAGCTGGAGACTGTGAAGATAAAGAGAGGCAGTTGCAGGCTGTGTGAACCTCTGTACTTCCATATTCACAAGCTCGGTGCTGTGTTTATTTTGGTTAGAAGCTTTTTCTTCTCCCACCATGCCCCCCCGCCCCTGCCCCGCCAAATGGCCTTTTGGACAGACCTGGCTCGGGCACCCTGCCTGACACCCTCAGATATTTGGCAAAGACCTTTCTCTCCATTTAAAGACTAGAGGCATATACATCACTCTTCCTTTTGAGCCACACACTGTGCTCTCGTTAATGGCAAGCAAAACGCCTCTGCTCAGTGGGGGAACAATGCGCACTTCTAATTCCAGCCTCTATAGTAGAGAGAGGTCTGGACTGCCACATGCTTGGAGTGGCAGGGAACAAGAATGCCCAACAGGACACATTTCTGAAGTGTGTTGGGTGAGCGCTACAGTCCTTTTTTTGTCACAGCCAGTCAGCTGCTAATGTGATTTTGTTGAAGTAACGTAGACAGCCACCATCTTTGTTTGGTCTCCACAGACCTTAGAGAGAAGTTCAGCCGTGAGGATGCAAAAGGAACAGCTAGTTGAATGTGGTGATCCAAAATGTAATTCTTTATTGATGCAGAGAGATCATAATGTCGGTACTACTTACACCCAAATGCAACCCAAGCTAATACCAAAACTGGAAAGAGTAGAAAACTTTCTGCTGAAACACAGTAAAAACAATAGCTCTGAAGTTCCAGTCGCTGCATTGTTTTGAGATGGCTTAACCCTTCATGTAACACTTTCCAAAAATAGGAAGCTTCTGGCATAACAGCATCAGTCTTGCTAGACATTTATGCCAAATTCCTTATGGTCTTTTCAGAGCAAAGGGTTACAGTTTTATAACATAAAGAATATATTATGTCTTTTCTCCAAATAATGCAGGTACAAGCTTGTTCCATTCTGGGAGGTTCCATTATAAGAAAGACTGAGCCACTACTGAAGAGTTACTATCCTTTGAGCATGAGATATTAGCCATTCGCAAAGAAAGACTTTTTAAATCATTGTCATGTAAGCAATAGTAAACCTGCTGTTGCTAAAAGAATAGATGTAGTCTGATTTTATGGAGTTTATTTTTCCTTGGAAATGGAAGGTTTGGGGTTATTCTGCATTTCTCTACTATAACAAAAAATATGTTAGGGCCCTTTTATCCTTTTCCCCAAGACCTGTGGCTTCATTTCATTTCACATACATCTCACAGACATCACTACTTCAAAGCAAGCAGTTTGCTTTATGGTTCTGCCATCAACTCTGTTGCTGCTACTGGGAATAACCCAGAGCAATGTATTGTTGCTGTCAGCCTGAGGCTGTATCGGCTCCCATTCAAGCTAGCAACTTCTACAGTTCTACATGCAGAACCGCACTGTGGGACAAAGATAGAAAATAACGCTAAAAGGAACAAAATAGTCAGGAGGCAGAGTAAGGTCTATGAGGGGGGAAAAAAAAAACCCAAACCAAACCTGTTACACATGTAGCTTGCAATTACTAATTTAATAAATGCTACAAGTTTCACTACTGCTACATATACTAATATGTAAACTATGGATACTCTTTAGAGATTCTTTTTACACATTATGTAACACATGCTCACATCGGATTTAGGAAACAGCCAAGTGCAAGGAGCATAGCTGTGACAAACTTGAGACTCAGAAACGCAAGCTGTCCTAAAAAGAGAGATTTCAAGTGAGTGCTGCCATTCAGGTACATGCATAATCCATATACTTTTTGTATAAAAACATGGTCTTATGTGTTGCAGTTGCTTTCAAAGCACTTTTAATGATGAGACTACACCAGACCCTTTTAACTTGGGTTTCTAAAGCTATACCAAAGGCAAATGAAAGTACAGATGCTACACATAGCTGAAATTCAGGTTGGATGTGGTCTTCAGCCCCTGTTTTCAGATCTTCAAATTCAAGCTTCTTATTGATGACTGAATTATGAGTCGTATCCCTATTATTACAAATACTTGTTTTCTCACTGACTTCAGTAGGAATAAAGAGAACTCCTGTGTGATTTAATTTTAACTATTTTAGAGGTTCCAACAGGAAAATCTGCTACCTGAAATATGCCAAATATTTCATTTCTAGTCTGTTACAGGTGACTGATCTACCTCACTTCAAGTACTAGTGTATTTTCAACTGTTTCGAGGTTTAGGAATCCTACTTTACACACTCACTGTATGTGATGAGAGCATGTATGCAGAGCACATACTTTCTGTTTCATATATAGTTTTGTCTTTTAACAGCTTTCAGATAATAGGTAGGCAGAAGAATGAAGTGAAACAGTTGCTGACGGTGTGCATGACCAGCTCCCTAAACATCTGATAATTAAGGATGTCTCTCCATGCTACTTACAAACCTTTCCTCATTAATTCTGGTAGTCAGCCTGATGCTTCCTATAAGCAGAGGTAGTTTTGCATTTTCTACCAGCATCCGTTTACTTGTGAGAACTCCTGAACAAAGAAAACACATATAATTGTAGGGCTAGAGGGTTACAAGGTGGCTCACATTTGATTACCTGCTATATTTTCCTCTATTTTCCTTGCTAATGCTATGATTTGCATCTCAGCATCCAAGTACACGCCCATTATAGGGAGAAAACAAGCCATCCTTTTCCTAATTAACCAGTAGTCCTATAAATCTTCAGAGGCTGGTATTATTTTAGTACTTTAGAGGAATACAGATTAATCAGTAGCCAAAACAAGAATAGAAGAGCCCAGCCCATGCAAAACTAGAAGTAAATCACTGGGCAATGCTTTTTGTATCGCCTAATACTTCAAAACATTTGATGATATGATGTCTCAGAGATGCCTGCGAACTTTGACAGAGAAGATTGTTATGGAATTATGCTAGGAGGCAGCACTCTGTCCATACTGGATTCTCCTCATACTGCAATGAATCCAGATTGTCCTAAGAAATCCTTATATATGGGAATTTGGTTTCCGGAAATCTATACAAGTCAACTATGACAAGTTCTGACAGCTCAAGCCTATGATTAGCATTTCCCCTTGTGAAGCGAGAATCATCTTGCATGCTTTTCGACAGTCGATTATCTAATTAATACTGTCAGTGCTGAGTCACACCAAATGAGAATTGGTAACACTCCTAAGGACAATCAGTTAACAGGAATCCAACTGTGTCAGCAGCATCACTGCAGCTCCTTTATTCTTCAGATGACTAATTATTAACAACTATCATTCTCTCATTCAGTAATGTATTTGGTAAGGACCCATAAGGTTCAGTTAAATTCCTCAAACCCCCAATCAGTCATCCTAAGTAGATCATTTAAACTGCATCTCAATATCCTGCAGGTATGGTGGTATTATCATTTCCCCTCTTTTGAAGTTTACAAACACAAATTCATTATTCTTTATGAAAGAAGAGGTAGAAGCCTTTCAAAATCTCCATTAAAAACTCTAAATATGCAACTACCCTGAAGATTGTCTCAGAAATCTCTTTGATGACTTTTGGTCTCCTTCCTTTTTTTTTTTATTTTCTCATCTATATATGATTTTACTGAAGATCAGGGTTTAAAGGGGTTCTGCCCCTGCATAATCCTCTGTTCAACAAGTTCTTCACAAAAAACTGCCTTGAAATTGAGAAGTATTACTTAAGTCTCAGAAAAATAGTATCTTACTGTAATTCCAAATATGTTCTAACTTCAGTCAAAATTAAACAAGAAAACTAAAATTGTTCCTTTTATTCCTGTTAGAGGTGTCTTCAGTAAAATACAAACTCCTTTCTCCTATAATAGCAAATATCCCCAAACTTCAAGTTAGCAATTTTGCAAGCAAGCTGACTCACAACCACCATCGTACATGGTTTTAGTTGCAGCGACCATTTCCAGCAGTATATCTTTTAACTGCAGTTATGACCAAAGACAGAACGCCTGCCAGAATCAAAAGCTGTCTTCAGAGAGGTTGGACTAACACCAGTCAGCCACCACTGCAGCTGTGCTCACTCACAGCAAAGTTTCACCAACTGTAGTACCAACTGCCCACCTGAACTCCGAACAGAGCATTAGTTGCGTGACATGAAGATGCTAACTTCAGAGGACTTTCCCTAACGTTTGTGTTTTGTTGCTACACATTGCTCATCTGCGTGGCACTGCTCTTCCCCAGTACTGACAGGTTGTGTCACCACTTTGAGAAGAGAGCCCTTCCCCTTATTTTCTCATTATACAGCTCCTGCCAGTTCCATGACATGTTTTCCGATCGTTTCAGGATTTCCTCTCACCTTTGGGCAAAGGGCTAGGCCATTACTTAATTTTTCCAAGTGGAAGAACATTTCCCATATGTATGTCACTTTCAAAAGCCTAGTTCACTTTTGATGACACTCATGGTTTCCCCTTCAGAGACACCCTTTCTGAAGCTACCTCCAGATTACTTATTAACTCCCCTCTATCCCACTGCCCAGTCACCTGCGGTGTGTGGGGGGGATATTCCTTGTTCACTCTGTCTTTATCGACGTCAACTGGCAGCACAACAGGCAATGTCACACTAAGTCAGACGTCACTGCTGTCCTGTTGGGAGGACTTATCTGTCAATGCAACATGACCTTCAGACCAATTTCCAGTCACTTCTAAACACACCAGACAACTTCCTTTTCTGCCACTAAGCACTTCTCGGTGCTTTGCAGCTTCACTGACTCTTCCATTGTCCTTATACAAATTTTAAACTTCCGAATTTCTTGTTTTTTATTAGTTGCAGTTAAGGGAAAGAACCAGTATGTTTAATCACAAAACCAGTGGTTTAGCTTATAAACAACATGTTTATAAAGTGGATGGAGAAAGGAGATGGGTTGTTTGCGTCATTAGTCCTAGTCTTTTATGACTGCAAACAACTATGTAATAAGCAACCCCAGAAGGAAACAGAGTACCACCTGAACGCTTCATAAACTTTAGACTTTGTCTCAGTGAAAAGCCACAAAAGTCACAATGCATCACAGGAACAGAGAAGACCAGTAGAACGTTTTTCAATAGTTTACTGCTAGGGTTATCATAAAACACTCAGCAAAAATCTACCTATGCAAAGATCTACATGGGACAGAAAAAATAATCTTAGTGAATCAAATTCTTCAACAGCAGAAGGGCAGCACGAAAAAGGAACAACAAGAAGGGGGGAAAAAAAAAAAAAAGAAACCAAGCAGATTACTAGTCCTTAGAGATCATTACAAAAGCATGTTTTAGATATTAAGATAAAACTTACAAATAGTTTAGAAAAGGTAAAAGGGTGTTTTAATGTACAAAAGTGAATAACACAACACAAAAGTGAAAGACAAATCTAAATAAAGAAAAGATAATAAAAGAAAAAGCTTATTCTTACAGCCTTATGTGTACTGACAAACACCTACACAGTTAAGAAAAACCAGAAAGAGCTCACTGTTCCATGACTGATTACAAGAATTTTGCTGTTGCCTGTTATTGTCAACATTAAATAATAAAGTTGTTCTTTAAATCAGAACAGTTTCTAAGCTATTGACTGCTGAATGTCTTAGCACTCCACGTCTTGATAACTAGATTTTCTTTAAAGTTAAGGTCAACTACAGTAGCCACAGGGTGGCTATCTCTACCCAAAGGATAAAGTTTCAGTATTTCCCCCATTGGCAGGGGTGGGGGAAATAATCCCAGAGCTGAAGTCCCTCACAATTCATTTGAAGAAGGTAGTTTGCGAATCAGATTTTCCCATGCCCACTACTGCAAATCAGGCAGAACACCAAAGCAGACGTGTAGCTGTCATGCGGATAGTAAAACCAGCATAATATACTGTCATAGGTTAAACCATTTAATTACTAGGAAGTACTTCTTCAGCTTTATTTAGAGAGGTAGCAGACAATACAGAAGAAATCAAACCATCTTGAATCCCGTAAAAGATAGTTACTGCAAATTCAGTTAAGTTCTTCCTAGAGCTTTATCTACATTGAAATAACCCCTAGAAAGAACTGAAAATCAGGAAGAGAGTAACTACATAAGCATTACTACATTACACAAGTGTTTTTGTATCAGAGCAAACTACATTAGATCCACAGTCAAAGGAAAAGGAAGTGTGAGACCTGTTATGAGAAATTCTAGAGAGTCTTCAGGTTTTTTTCTTTTCAAGGTAGTAGCAAGGTCACAGATTTGTAATGCATACTTATATATGGTAAATAAGCATTAACTGCTCATGAACTGTACTGGTGATGGCATTTAGGCCCTCTTTTTTTGCAAGGAAAAGAAACAACAGGCATAAGGGTAATGAACACTTGGTATTTTAACCCTGTTTGGAAACTCATTGACAGAATTTGCAATTTCTTCCTTCAGCAAACTATTAGAGCTGGTTTAGCTCTTCCTTTTTATGACAAGACTCTGCATTCTAGACTTTCATGTAGCTTTCCAAGTGGCAATACAACAGTCGCGTAATACTGAGTTCAGAACAATTACGCAAAGAGGTTTTACTGCAGAGAAACAGGAAGTTGTTACATGTATGCAAGAAATAACTATGCTTAAAGACTACATTTCTGAATCTTTTCACTAGAAATTCTGCTCTTAATAAAAAAAAAAAAAAATTTATACAAAACCCCCAACAAGCATCTTAATACACAGTGCCAACACTTATATGCAGGGACCTTAGATGTCAAATCAGATTTCCAGAGCAGTTTAAGGCAAACATGGGTTTCCCCTTTTGATTGCATATAGTCTCTCACAGAAACTCAACCTTTTAGATCTCTGTCCTTTCAAAATTCATACTTTTAAATCGTTCTTCAAGCACATCAGAATCTTCATCACTGTCTGTGCTACTGAAGTTTGTATCAAAATCCAGCTCATCCTCCAAGCCACTGCTCTTTTGGCCATTTTTAATAGTCATACACTCAGTTCTGTCTTGTCCTTTATCAATCCTGCAGAAAGCAAGAGGATGTTATCACCACCCATTTCTAGAATTTATTTTTCTTTTAAACAAAAGAATGTGGGATGGAGGGTAGAATATTCTACCAGGGATCGAAGCGGGTGGGAGGTGGGGAGGACGAGGAGAGGGACAATAACCTGAAGTTACTTTCATGTTGACAGGAAAGATCTAAAAGACAATAAAGGAAAGAGTCTGTGAAGGGGTGGGGGGCAATATATATATATATGAACAGTTTGACCAACTAAGCAACTGCCGGCCAGTTGTCACAAGCTAGCAAATTAATAGAGGATGCTCAATAAAGAGAGAACTCTAGTAAAAGAATAAAAACCCAAAAGCCTGCTAAATATATTGCGGTAACTGTGCTCAGTATCAGCCCTTGTTTAGTTTTTCTGTTCACTAGTAACTGAATCATCAAATGACAGGCAAAACGCAAACAGTAAATTGGCTTATGCATATTTTATGGTGTTCTATACCTAAATCCATTTTGAAGTGCTTTGTTCCCCAGGAAGGTATGCAATTTACACTTTGGTATTAAAATAAAGTGTCTTATCCAAGTAAGACTTTTTTTGGCCCAGCCCCACTAATATCAATAGACATTTCACCCCTAGTTTCAGCAGAAGAAAGTAAGGGTAATGACTCCTACTGATTCCTGTCAGGATTATTCAGAATATGGCATAAAGTACAACAGCTTCCTGGCAGTTTCCAAACAAGCTTTATTAAAAGGGGAATAAACAGTGCAGTACTGAAACTACGTAACCTATGAGCTACTTACGGAATTACTATTTCTTCTTCTTTTCCACATTTAGCACAAACTTCTAGTTTACCAGCACATGGTCGACAAATAATATGGTAAGGATCTTTTACAGTCTTCTGGAGGCACTTCACACTGTAAAGAGAAAGAAAACATGATTAAGAAAATATTTGTGGACACTTACTAAACATTCTGTGTTCAAAGACAATATAAACATATTCCTCAAAAGAGGAACAACATGGACAGTGTCATATGAAACAATTGGTGTTTTAACAAGCAGCACTATCAAAATCATTGCCTGTCTTCCCCCTCCTTTAACTTTTTCAGGAAGAATTATCAAAACAAGAACTGAAGAAGAAACATAAAATCAAGAATTTTTATATTTAAAGTGACAAAAGAAACCTTTCCATTCATTTCAGTAGGCAGTTTTACTTTAAAAGCTACGTAACTACTTCTTCTGGTTTAACGATAAAAGAAAAAAAGAATATGGTATAAAAAGGTGCATGCATTGTACAAATAAAAAGCTTTCAATTCAAACACTACAATGTCTCCCTCTTGAACTTCTCAGAGTATAAACAAAGCCAGTGCCGGACTTTGCTTTCTATGAACACAAGCCTGCATGGAACTGTATTCTGAACAAACCCAACCTAATTATGTAGAGGTTTTTGACTATTCTTTTTCAAGATAGGCTAAAACTCTGTAGATTAAGTAATTTGTAAAATGCTATGGCTTAACATTCAGCTGACATCTCTAAAGCCTTGTATTTTTGGAGAACAGAACTCAGAACTATATATCCCATGTAATGCAGCTGTCCTAAAAGTCACTCTTTCTTGGTTCCTCAGGCACTCAAAAGTCTGTCAGGAAAGATTCAGCATACAGTTCTGAACAGTGGATTTGTAGATTTGGCTAAAACAGACTGAAGAAAAATATTAAGTGTTTTTGCATGCCTTATAAGGAGAGATGCACTAACTAGCATTTAGTGAAACAGAATTTTTACTTGCTTTCTCAAATCCCATTCTTAAGCACTACCACCTTCTCCCTACTATCTTCATCTAGGCTCCTGCTGAGCTTTCATTATCAAGATGCACATAACCAATTCCTTAAGAACCTGTAAAATCACAAGAATTGCTGTGGGACACATTTGACAAAAGCAAAGTCTGAACTGCCTGGTGTTTCTGGTCTTGCCTCTCCCCCAGGAGAAACCTACAGTTAGATGTCATTGGAAATACCTACTTAGTTTGTTTGGTGGGTTTTTGTTTTTGTTTTTTTTTTTTTCTTTCTTCTATGTTCAGTTGCATTAGTACTAAAAAAATGTCTACAGCTCTTCCCAGCCATGTCACACCAAACAGGGGCACTATCAATGAAGGTGGATAGACTTTTTTTTTTTTTAATAGTTTAATCTGTAATAATGAAATACTTGAAATAAAAGTAAAGTAGGGATAACTTGTGGTTGTACTAACAATCATAATCTTGAAGATGTTAAAAAACTAAAAATAAGTTGAGGTACAGAGAAGTCCTCCATTCCCATTGTCTGTGACGTGAAGAATTCTTTTTTTTTCCATATAGTCACATTTTTAATGGCTATAATGTGTTCACTTCATCTAGAAGCTTCACCCACTGAAAATCTTCATAGTCTTGGTCTTTCAGAACAGCAGCCCACTCAGCCATT
This sequence comes from Fulmarus glacialis, assembly GCF_000690835.1. Lineage (NCBI taxonomy): Eukaryota > Metazoa > Chordata > Aves > Procellariiformes > Procellariidae > Fulmarus > Fulmarus glacialis. The sequence continues at coordinate 10,236 of NW_009231319.1, read as the reverse complement.
GTACTGCTCCAGGCTAGTCTAGAATCCACCTCCTGTAGAGCTAGAACAGTCTGCAGCCCAATTTACTTGTTCAAAAATATGATGGAAAACATCACATATTCTGCCACAAGCAGCTGTCCACAATGCCACCTTTTCTACTTCCAATGCTTCTCTGATTTACATGCTTTTTTGCTGCTTTTTTTCCTTTGGGGTATGCAGAGAAGAGGCAAAAGAACCAGGGCCACCACCACATGATTTGTTATAGCTCATTACTTTTAAACAGGATGCACATAGTCATTTGAGAAAGAGTTAAAAAAAGACATATCCCAATTTCATCCGTGGTGAATAGAACACAGAATGTTTACTTTGAGAACCAGTGAGACTTCTACCCAATCAAATTTTTTTTTATATGAAAGGGTGAAATTGTTTACTAAAACCAAAATAGTTGTTGCATGTCATTTCGTGTTAAAAAGCAAAACTTCTCACAAGTGGGGGATATAGTATGAACAAACATTCCGTTCCTTTTAACCTACTGAAAATCAAAATAAAATACACTGTCATTCAGGGAACTGCACACACAGATTTACAGAACTTCTTCAAGCAGTTCATAAGCATTTCAGAAGTATGTAACTGAGAACAAAACACAAACACAGTGCGAACTACTGTAACAAAGCCGGCTATATCATACATCACAGCCCAGCTGTAGTTTCTTCGAGTTCAAGGTTTCGTTGTTGAAACACCGACTGTGTCGGCAGCCACAGAGATAAGGACCTCTGCAGCTGAGCGAGTAAGAAGGAAGGAAAGAGTATCTACTTCAGAAAATTAACCTATCACAAACCTATAAATTATTTCAAGATATTTATTACGTTTGTTATGTACTTATCCCAAAACACCTAATACAGAACTGTATGCAAACAATGCTAAACATTTAATATTTAGGATTGTAGTTTCATATACAAAAAGAGAGAACATGCTAAGAGGCAATTAAATGCACATATTGCAAACATTTTGGAGGAATTGAGGCCTCAGAAATGCTGAGAACAATGTTGCTGATGAGTTTTGTTATGACACAAAATCAAAGCCTTCCTCTCCTCATTTCTCTAGTAGACAGTCTTTGTGAACTACAAAGGTTGAGAGATGTGCAGATTCCTCTAGTACTGACTTGCAAAGACACCTTGGAAAATCATGTTACAACTGGTTCAGGTTTGACTTTTTGTTCAGGAGGACACACTGACGGTTTTGGAAACTTACAGGTTCACAGTTCAAGGAAAGAGGGAAGTAGTTGCTTTTCCACTGTATTTTCTTTTCAGAAGTTTAAGATAAAAGACTAATGAATTAGGAAATTAACATTGCATATATATTGTCATTGCAAACTCCAAATTTGAAGAATGTCATATAGTAGCAGCTACTACTTGTGAGTTTCCAAAACTAGAATATTTTCCAAAAAGTTCACGAACTACATTATCAGTGATGAACACAAAGTATCTTAACTCACCATTTTTTAGGTTTTGATAGTAGTTTGTACTTGCTGAATTTTACCCGCCACTCCAAGATACCTTTGCAATGCTGACACACTCCATCATGAAGCTTAGCATTTATTTTCTGAATAAATAAATAAAAATTAAAATAAGAATACATTGAAGATTTCCTACTTTTATGAGCATAATCTTGCTTAGAAAGCATTTCCACCCATCATGTGATTAATACAGTATTTAGAAAGATGTTTGTTTGATATTAACATAAGCATTTCATATCCATTTACCGCTAGTAATTTTCTTCAGTGGAAAAAGTGCTGAGGTAGTCTTTTACCTTGAGGTAGTCTTCATTATTATTATCATAATTTTAATGTTGTTAATAGTACTACTTATTTATGTCATTATATTGTTGATAATAGATTATTATAAAGATTTTATTATTATTTTTTCATCTCTAGAGATTTTACAAAACAGATTTAAGAAGAAATAAGCCCTGAAATACGCAGTTTTTATCCAAAGAAGACAACCCGCAAGACTTAACATCTAACTTATTATTGCTCAAGTTACTGTTATACTAGATACTTTAAGTAAGTAGTCTCCGGATTTTTTCTCAGATCACAATAAAGTAGAATCCACACATTATTTGCAGTCAAATCATTCAATATTTCTTTCATCATAAACTTCCTTTATGAAAAAGTAATAGTACATTTTTGCCCTCAAGTATCTAAGATAAAATCCTCAAAATGGTCATTTCAACTACGGTATATTTTCAAGACAAAGCAAAGTTTACCCTAAGATCTTCTGCAACATTTTGTGTTTAGTTTGCTCAGGAATACAAAATGTCAACTGGCCAGTACTATTTGCACAAGATAAGTTATTCTGAGATGGGTAGTACCAAACCACACTGTTACCTTAAATAACAAGCAACATATGCTTGTACATCCAACCTTTTATTTCTGCTCTATATCTAAAAATGCCAGCAGTAACTTTATCTATCATACGGCTGCGTGTATTCATTCAGAACTTTAAAAATAGAAACTTCACAATTTAAAAAAATGCATATAGCCAAAAAAATTCTATTGTGCCTTTTTTAAGACAGCTTAAAAATGGCTACTATACCAAAATCACATTATTAACATGGTCTAAAACACATTTATTTCTTAGAATATCTAAAAGTTCATTGGAACAGATTCTGCATTAATTGGGGTTAGAGTTTATGTTATTCTTTTACAAACAAACTGAAGAGTTATTCTATGCATACGGTAGCTTCTAAAGTAATTTCCTGTTTTTATGACCCACAAGAGCTTCTTACTCCACAAACTTCTACTTCTATACATTAGACAAAAGAACAAGCCTAGCTTTAAAAATACAGCATCTTATTCTATTCTGAAAAATGTATGTGGCAGAGGAAATGCTGCTTTCGAGTGAATATACTATGGGACTTGTTTTCCATTGTTTCCATTTTTACTAAACTTCAACCATTCAGTATGAGTTTTCCCATGGTGCGGTTAACTGAAGGTGTGGTGCTTTTTGGCTGGTTCAGTTAAAAGACAGTAAACTTTTTTCCAATGATCAAATACAGACTTGTCATATTAAAAAACAAAACAAAACAAAAAACCACCAGAAAGAAACAAGGTTTTGCAGAATGCTTGAACATTGAATACAGAAAGCTGTGGTTCTGATGTCAGCCATGCATTATGAATTACATTTTCCAAGAAACACAAACATTTGGCTAATGTGGAAACTTTCTGAGAGAAGAAAATAATTGGTAAGTTCTCAGCAGATACCTGTTAAAGGAGCTGGCAATTCAAAATGCTGTCAGAACTGACTATGTTCGTTCTTTCAAAATTCATGCAATTTGAAGATAAGCCTTCTTTTCAGCGTTTAACTAGCCCAAAGTAAGGCTCCAAGTAGTATAGCCTGAATAAGCTTCTAATAACATGCAAATTAGAACTTCCCAGTTCTCCCTCTCACTCTCCTGATTTGCATTAATTAGTAATGCAGGAGGGGAGAAAGACACAAACGCTGTAATTCATATTCCCAGGTGTTCTTTATTGTGATACTATTTTTCGCAGTGCTAAGGCAGAACCCAATAAACGTCAAAAGATTGCAATAGTTTAAGCTGAAGACAGCTTTGTGTTTCCAAAGGGAGTTAGCTTCCTTGCTGAAAACTACCTCGTTTCCAATAATACGTCCTGACATCACAGCTGGGGACGGGAGCCCTGTTACTAAGTGATGCAGGGACAGGCTCAGCAATGCGTAACGCACTTGGAATGCAAGCGGCCATGCTCAGCACTGCATGTGGCACAAACAGTGCAGAAGAACAAAATAGGAACTACTTTCACCTCTTATCTGGAGGAAATCCAAAGTTTGTCAAACAGCCAGCCTGTTACAAGTTCTGCTAAACATTCGCTATGGAACAAGGAAATATGCATAATTATTATTACTGGAGCTTTATAAAGCTCTTCCCCCTCCCAATATGCTTATCACCTAGCTCCAGAATACACAACAATCATATAGTGATTTATTTTTTATTTTTGTTTTTTATCAGACAAACTAAAACGCAGGCCATCCCAAATTCCGAAGATGCCTTTTAATGCTACTCATAGTATAGATCTTTGCATGAAAATACCGTCTCATAGCAAGGCTAAGAGACTAGTCATGTGGCATAAAGACTGTATTATTGGGACTTCTTCACCTTTGCTTTGAACAACAAAGCCTGCATCTTACCTGATGCTCTCATCCCAAAGATTAGTCCTCTCTCTATATTAAAACATTGTTTCACCACTGAAAAAGGTCTTTAGAAGACAAGTAACACACAAGAAGCTCTAAAGTAAAGTATAATAAAGTTAATGTAATTCAATTACACAGCAACAATCACACTATCCACATAAAGGCAATGAATCTCTATCAGAGCTGGTCTATGTATTTAGATTACTTCTACACAGTCACATTTGAACTGTTCCATTTTCTTGGTATGATCAGCGACACTTCAAATATCCACTGCAAAGACGAAGATTAAGAACATTGACCAAAATGCTGCCTAAGAGTCTTTTGACACCAAATTAGAATGTAGCTATGAAGATCACATTTACATGTAACTTAAGATCCTGATCCAGGCATAAAGACGCCTGGACTTTTCAGCCTAGTCACATGTAGGACCACAAATCTTACACAGCAACTCAAAAAACCCACATGGTATCTGCTCAGAAAGTAACAACTGGAAAAAAGACGACAGCTTTTAAGTTCTAATTTCCTCCTTCCAACAGGCACAGACACAGCACAGTCTCTTCCTCCCCTTCAGCAATTTCCTGTATTTTTTACTCAGTGTTGGCACTTCAAGTATGCGGTGGTGTAGTTAATCATTGGCTCAGCACAACTGAATATGAGAGAGACTATGACTCTACAATCCTTCTACCAGGCTGTTGATTTAGAAAGTCAATAGAGAACGATGGATTGATGTAAAGCAAGCAAGCAAGCAGGAAGATTTGCAGAGTTTAACCTTGGCTTGTGTTTGCCTTCTAAGTTTATTTTGCTCAGAAAAAATGCCTGATATTTAAATGTTACTATTACTAAAAGAAGCTGATAATTTACTGTGGTTTTCTACACTAAATTCAGCATTGCCTTTGACCAAAAAAAAGTATCATATCACTTTCAAAAGCAACACAGATTTGAAGAAGCAAAGCAAGCTGTCCCTAATTGAAGATTTGGATAAGATGTTTTTTCAGATTTTTTAAATCACCAAAGAACATGTGAGAGTAAGTTCTCCTAACAAACTGGAAGAGAAACTTTCCTGATATCTCAGTTCCCAGTCAGAACAGGAAAGTTATTAGTTAAATCAAAAAAATCCCTCCGCTGCTTACTTTTCCTATTAATATTCACTTTTTAATATATTTTGTACATTGTTCAAACTTTCATAAATTCATATTTTCTTCCTTTCACCCATTTAATAGCTGGCTTTCCTTTAAGGTACAAAACAACAACAACCCACACAAAGACATGAACAAGATCTGTCAGCTTCATTATTCCCTTCCAACTTTTCTACCCAGCTTTTACGCAGGTAGTTAGCTCTCATACACGAAGAGGTGGTAGTGCTTATGGTCTGAAATGGATTTCTTGGTGTGAGAACTACTCTGACAAGTTAGACTCTGTTTCTGTCACAGCAGTTTCTCTATTCTTTTTTTTTTTATGCTCATTTCCCTTTTTTAGTCAATAGCTCTTTCCTCTTTTCTTTTGCCATACTTCCCTCCAAGGACAAATGCAACTCATCCAGTGCTTACAGTATTGTCTATATTCTCTCCAAAGAAATTACAGTTATGCAATACAGACATATATAAACAGTCTTAAAGTATACAGTCACAAAATATTCCATGTGCATATTATATATACACACTGTCAGGTCAACTGCATTAACGAAACAGCATCCTCTGTATGCTCATGTAACCCAGTATTAAATCATTTAACAACCCGCCAAAAGCAGTTCAGAATGTATTAAAGTAAACACACGCACCTACACCTACTAACTTGGCACACAAAATAATCCCTAGCTTAAGCTAGCATTAAAGCACTCACAAGCAAGATGTAATGATGGGGTTTCAAAGAAGCCTCACTCTCTGTTTGGAAGTTTCTAATTATGTGTGAACCTATTGTTGGCTATGTTGATTTCCTCTATTGAAAGCAGACTCCTACTACTGAGCACACATCAGTGGTCTATTCTGCTGTAAATGAATACAATGTCAATGCCATCCATAAACTTCCTTGTCAGAAGCACAGGTGATACTGCTTCAATCAACAAGGCTGAATGCAGCATTTCTGAATAACTACACTTCACAGAAAAACAAAACTCCACAAGATCTCCAGCACATGACTACAAAGCAGGCAGAGTAGATCAGCGCAGACTAACAAATGTGAAACTGTGATACGAGACACCAGCTTTTCAGGGTTCTAATACACACTTCTCAGGCTGAAACAAGTCTCCCAAAGAGCTTCACTTGCTCACATATTGTATCAGTATTACTCTTTCTAAAGAGAAGTGTATTTAACATTTTAACCAAAGCCTTAAAGTCTTCCTTACATCCATACTGGTTATGTATGGATGGCTATATAGCTAGCATTTAAGGCCCTTTCGTGTTTTATTGCTACAGACTTTAAAACACATGAAATCAAAAGCTTTCTCTAAGCCCAATTCCAAATTGCCATCTTGGAGATCAACATGTTAAGCTTTTTTCAGATCTGTGAACACGGATCTGAAAACATGCAAGTAACCAGCAAGAGAATGCACACACTTGGAAGGACCGAGAGTCAACTCCCACCCTCTTCACCACAAAGAACTGAACACACACACACACACTGCTCTTTCTCTCTCTCCACCCCCCGGTCCCCCCCCGAGTTAGGTTAGAGCCCAGAATAGATGCTATGTTTGCTCCTCTTTTCCGTACGTGAAAGGCTATAACCCAGGCCTGAATGCACTTCTGAACCCAGAATAACAGGGTGGCTAGAGAGTAGACTTTAGCCTACCAAGCTACTCTGTGTTGCAGCAAGAACAGAACCTAGCCAACGTCCAATACTGTTTCTGACAATTCCAGTTGGCTACTGGTTTATCTATACCTCCCCTCTGAACTTCAACTCACGATCACTGACTCAGCATTTAAGCTCTGTATTCACCTATTCTGTTCCTACTGCCTTCCCACAGTCTTGACCAGTGTCTCCACCGAAACAAGTTATTTATCCATACAGCCAGCTGAAGAAGTAGCTGACATCAACACTATGGTAAAGCTGAGGTTCAGAGTTAATAACCTCTGAAATTTAGGGAAATGCGGATTATCATCTGGAACGTACTTAATGAGAGGAAAGAAATGGAGAAACAGATCAGTCATTTGGGTGTAAATATGAATCACTTTGTGGTTTACCATCTCATTACAATGGAGTTCTAAATGTTCTCATTGAATGCTATTTGCTTTCATCTCTAGAACTACTCCAGCTTCCATGTTGACTTATGTAATATACTTTACATAAAATGTATATTCATATAACATAATGTATATTCCTCAGCTCAGAGCCACAAACAGCTGTTCTGGAATATACTATGTAAAGCAACCACCCATAAACAAATTCCAAGATTCAATAACTAACACCACAGTGTGTCTTACCCTGTCCTGGCTCTTCCTTCTTCAGTTCACCCTAGGATGCAAGCTTTCCCAGCGCTGTTGTAGGCAGCTACGCAAATACAGTAGAGAGGCAGTGTACTTTGCTGCAAGGGTGTTTCAACTCAACTAGCCTACCCCAGAGAAATGCTGTAGTAAAGATTGATCATTAGAGGAAAGACAGATGGATCTTTCAGCATGTTCTGCAAGTAATCAGATCTATGGTCTTTAAGATTAGAAAATGGATGCCAAGGACAGTGTCAGACAGAAAGCACAAAACCTTTCAAAAAACCACGAAACAACTGGATAATGACCGCCAGCAGGGAAAAGTCGAAAGACTATTAGATCAATTTCCTCTGCAGATACTACTTCCCTGAGAGAAGCAGCAATAACACTGCAAATAACTACCTCAACTCCACCCATAGTACAACCTGAAGCTACTGTAGTTAATATTCAACATCGCTAATGGAGTGCACAAACGCAGCAGGATAAAAATTTTAAGCTAAGAAACATTCTGCAGCCTTTCAAGATAGTATTGTACCGGACAGTGTATAACAAGTACTCAAAGATAGGGCAAATACCTAAAAAAAGAAAAAAAAAAATTCAGCAGTGATTTACAGGTGATGCACTCTCTTTCAGCAGCTGGGAGCATCCTTCTGATCTACTGAGCTAGTGAGAGGTGGAAAGGAATTATGTCCCACTCCTGTACAGTCCCTGTGATCAAATTGCTACTACTTCTTCCTTTCCCTCATCATGCCTTGAACGTCTGTGGCCCATCTGATCATTCAGGACTACACAAGACAGAGATGCAAAACGGTCATCATTCAGCATACTCTGTATCTAAACCATGACATTAATCACCACTTAACCTTTGTAGTCTAACTTCTTTTCAAATTTCTCAAATAGCAGAATCAGGCCTAGCCATCATTATAAAGACCCCTGTGTATCCCATAGCACTAGAATTTCTACATGACGGTACGCCAAAAGAAAAATGCATCCTTTCCCTTTACCACACACTATCTAACCGTGTAATAGGAAGCACCTTCTTCAAGAAGCTTCTTCCCTGTGTTCAGCCATCTCCATGAACTGGCAGGCACAGAGAGAAAAGAAATAATTCGCTTGAAACAGAAAGGAAAAAGACACAGTCCCATATCACAGTTAATGCCCACAGTGAATCTTGGCTACATTCAAAAGCTTTTAAAAAACTTTTATTTATCTGAGTGCATGGTACTGTGTAGCCAGCTCTATATGATATAAAATATTTAAAAAGGGAAGAAAAACAGCAATGTGGGTATTAAAGTGATTACTTCTGTTACAAAACTGATGTCAGAACTCGGTTTCTCTTTGAAGACTTTTCTGATAGACCAACTCTCTAGGATATTTTTGTGTGGGTATGTGTGTAGAGACCAGACAGGAGAATACTCTCCTATCAGGGATCATGCAGTGACTCACACAATAAAGAACACTGGCACTGTTTAGAGCCCCAGGAAAGCCTGTTCAACTTGCAGAACCAGTCCTAGAACATCTGAAAAAACCCCAAAAAACCACAACCAACCAAATCTCCCTCTTAGGTGCCATCGCTTTAACTTACTACTTTCTTCCCCTCCTCACAGTTGTTTTTGACAGCCCAGTTGTCAAAGGGATATTGACATAACAGCAAAGGCACCAGATAAGCCTCTTCTAGAACGCTCATCTTATGTTTTGTTTTATTCAACTCTTCCAGTTTAGCCTGTAAGACAAAACATCCCACTTTGGTGTTGGTACTGCTCAGGCACGCTGCTTAGTCTTCATCCTCTCCCGCACTGCTATTACGTTACCACAACTACAACGTGCATAGAGCACGTTCCAAGAATATATGGTAGACCATTACCTTTTCCTTGCTTAGAAACAAAAAAAGACAACAATGGTCTTTTGTAACAATAATGTGACAATACCAAACCGTAGCAAAAGCACTGATGAAACAGCTACAGACACCTTTCCATGTAACTACTCGGAAAAGCCCCTTAATAATTTTTTAAAGCCTTAAAGCAAACACGAGTCTTTTTTAAGTTGTCTCAAAGTATGCAAAATGAAACTTGATATTTATACGGATGGTGGGGGGAGTTGTTCAAAGTAAATTCTTAGAATGTTAAGATGTCTGAAGTAAGGCCACGTAATCACAAACTTTGAGAAGACCAAACACCTTTCAAGAAGTCCCATGGCCAACACTGCAGGGAACGTTTACTTACTGCAGTCACGGCACCAACGCAAGTGCTTTATCTCCTCGTAATAGTTCTTTGGCTTAACGAAGGCCTTTCACGTGATAAATATGATTCAAGTACCACACAGTGCATTTCCTCACGCAACAGCCTAAGACACGGGGCCAGGTGACAGCAGACTGAAACGGCTCCTTACGGATTACTCCCTTAACGCCGCAGTGATCCCTTTGGACAGGCCTGGGCCAAAGGTTTCTCCACCGCTAAAACGAAGACGTTCCTTGGCTTCCGCTGCCGTATGGCTTCGTTTGCCATCCCTCCGGCAGAAAGCCGCACAGGGACAGGCCACCCCTCCAGAGGCACCTGTGCCCCCAGCAGCCCCCCGGGGCTCCTGTTTACGCTTTCGGCACCAAACGCCTCCAAACCCCTTCCGCCGCTCCGTCC
>NW_009231318.1:0-1272 GCF_000690835.1 Fulmarus glacialis | reverse complement strand
TAAGACATCTGACTCATAAAAGACCAACTCCAAAGTGGTTTTACAAATAGCTCACTCCAGGGACTCCTTCCACTTGGCATTATGGAGGAGACCAGATCAGGTTTTGTACTCTTTGTGCTACAAAATCTTGCAACAGTACCTCAGCAGGTTTTTGATCCTCAAATTCCATTCTGCCATGCCTTAGGACATCTAACACTTAACCTTCTTGTTATTTTGTAAAAATACACTGAGGTGACCTGCAGTACAGTCCCCATATTTTGGGTGGATTTATGAGGAAGATAACTGAAAAAAGTTATTTTAGAATCTCTGTAATGAGATAGAATAATTTCTTTTAGCTCTAAGTCTGGGTTTAGCTTTTTTACTAATCTGTAAATATCTGCTTAAGAGTTCAACTACCTCAGCGTTAGCAGTTAGTATAATCTGAGGTCACCAAAGTAATAAACATACCTTCATGGGTTGACAGATTTGACACAGAACTTACTGGAAACCTATAACTTCTGGAAACCCTACTGAAAAGTACATAAAATACCACAAAATCTGAAATTAAACACCTCTCTAGGTAACTGAATCCCCTCCTAAGTACCTACATTTCCATTAGGGTCATAACACTTAACTCTAGTTTTTGATTCAGGTGAAAAAAGCTAGTTCCAAAGTGTCATTCAAACTGTTCAACAGTCTTCCTTATGAGTCTCAGCTGCTACTCCAGATGGGAACAGATCTGCTGTAATTCCTGTTAGCCTTATTTCAATGTTTCATGTATCTGGGGCCATTATATGGCATTGGAAGCTCAACAGTACACAGCTGAAATAAGAAACTTGTCAGTAGACTCTAGAGATCTATTCAGCTGAGTAAATGTAGGTATACATGGTAGGGTGATCTGTGTAGCTGTCTAAACTCCAAAGTATAGACAGAAAGCCTTCTCCACTTGTGTTTCTCACCTGACTGTGGTCATCGTCTTCTTAACAACCGTCTTCATGTATGCCTGACCCAGGAATATGCACTCCTTGGATCTCAACAAACGGGTTTCCATAATTTATACTATAGTCACTCCAATGCTAAATCCATTCATTAACCATGAGGAACAAGGAGGCAAAAGACACTTTTATGAAAAAGTCGTGCTGACTACCTCAGATGTGTATGTCTGCAGGTGAGATAGTGCCCACACACAAAGGTTAAATTTGGTGTTATCTTCCATTATGACAGGGTGAACAACAGGGCTTAGAGATGGGAGTGAGTTGAGCTCTCAGGTGTCGTGGTTTAACCTGGCAGGCA
>NW_009231317.1:47244-98988 GCF_000690835.1 Fulmarus glacialis | reverse complement strand
GATCTTAGAGGTCTTTTCCAACCTTAATAGTTCTATGATTCTATGATTTTGAACTGTTAGCATGGTGAACGGCTCCCATATTAGTAGTAGGAAAAAAGTCCATGTGACTTTTAAACTATTAAGAAATGTTTGGATGCCTACTGATATGAGAAAATTTTGCAATTTATTTGAAGTGATAGTGGTTTCAGGGATTGACAGTATTTCTTCCTTATATTTAATGAAACAGTTTTTTGCATTGTCTGTAGTTTTACTGGGATATTTCTAATACTATTTGGTTTAGATTGGGGAAGCAGGGGATGTGCTCATTAGCTTTCATTTGCTTTCTATATATTATTGGTTGGCTTTGTATGAATATTTGTTCCTGTTTTGCTATAAAATATTTTCAGTAAATACTGGGAAAGAAATTGTTGCTTGAACCCAAACATTAACAGTCAATTCCTCTTCCTCTCCTCTGTCCGAAGGAAATCACCATTAACAGCCTCGTGTTAACAAGAATTGTGCATGCATGACAGAGATGTTGCACATGCAGAGCTTTCCAGTTAAGACCAAAAGCTAATCTGGGTGCTGCCTGAGGCTGCAAAAACTGTTGTAGGTCAGCTCAGGAAGGAACCTATGTTCAGGATAACATGAGTTTAAGAACATGTTTAAACACTTTGCTGGACTGCAACTATTCTGAACTCAACTGGGAATGGGGAAGAAAAGACAGTACTTATGTGGGGTGGCAGCTGTCATCTCAGAGTTTCAAGGTTTCTGTTGTGCTTTTGGTGTGGAGGCTTTGGAGGGTATTTTAAAGAGAAAAATCAAAATAGTTGCCTGCACAGTTTGTTCCTCTGATCTGCATAAGCTCTATCCAGATTTCAGAAGCTGAAATGGGGGTGGTTTTGAGTGTATAATGTACCTTGTATATAAATGTTTCAGAGCCAATGCATCAAATGCTGTACAGCCTTTATTTTAAGGGAATGCACATTGAGTGAAATGCTGGTCCCAGGTAAAGTTGTGCCATGTGTTTGAATGGGGCAGGATTTCATTTAGTGAATCTTTGTGGCACAGATCTTTGCCACAAAGTGAATTGTCATGTGAAGGGGGGGGAAAGTAGCTCCAGTTAAGCATTAATCTTCTCAGAGGTTAACAGATGGCAAGGGTTTTCTTGTTTGAAAGGCAGAACATGTTTGTTCACCAACAGAAAAAAAAAAACCAACAACAAAAAAAAAACCCCAAAACAAACAAACAAAAACCACAAACAAACAAACCGAAAGGAGGAGGGTATCATCCAAAGAGGATAGGGTGCTGCTGGAGTTCTTAAAGGGGAGGGTTTTCCTGGAGGGGCAGTAAAAGAGATGGAAGGATAGATTGGAGAGCAGCAGTGTGACTGAGGATTGGATAAAGACTCTGATTTCAGGTTTCCTGGAGACATGAAAAAATGTAGTGGGGAAACGGCTTGAAAAATCATGATGATAAAGCAAGCATTGATGTATTGTGTTCAGTATGGCTTGTACATTGTTCCATCTGTTCTTTTACCCAGTTCATTCTACTAGGCGTGGTCAGCGGTCACCAGACACTACACAGTGCTGTAACATTCTGTACTGGACATAAGATGAAGGTGAACCAGGGCACATCACTGTGGGCAATTCCCAGTATGTTAGAACCGCTTTCAGAGGAAACTGGTCTGTTCCCAGTACAAAAAGCATGCAGGTGAGAAGAATAGTAGGAAATTTTGTTTTGGTACAAGTAGATCACTTCCAAAAGTCAAGGAAACGTTCTTTTACTAGAGTTCACTTACTGGGAGTGGGCATGATCCTTTGGCTTCAAATGTTCATCCGGAGGACACGGGCTTGACTCAATACATGGATGCAATATTGCTAGCCTTCTTATTCCCTGGGGACAGGGGCAAGGCAGAGTATGGACTGGTAAAGAAATTTTGAGGAGGTTGGGACATAATTATCTTAGTATTTTTGATGATGGAGGCAGAGTGTAATTTAAAACCAGGATTGAGTAAATTGTGAAAATTTTTGCCTTATTCCGGAAGAAACAGGCCACTTGGTCAGCCTCTTGGCAAAAAGGGGTTGTGTGTTTATGTTAAATCCTGAATGAAGATCCAGTAGATTACTTTGTGGAAGGGAAGAGGAAGTGCACTAATAGCAGTTCAGATGTAACATTTGGTCAGACCAAAACCCAGGACGCTGTCTCTGAGTGTGTCCAGTAGGAGATGAAGAATTATGAGAGCAGTCATATGGTGTTACACTCTCCTGGCCTCTAGAAATTTATGATTCAGGCAATTTCTGAGCTAGACATAGTGCCTTTGTGCTTAGTAGTGGTGGATGCAGATACATCTAGGCAAAGCCCCTCTAAAACACATGAATATGACTGGTTTAGCAAGGTCCTTGTCACACACAGACCAAGGGAATAAGAAGGAGGCCTGGGAACAGTTCCTGCTTGCAGTGGAAGACAGAAGTCAGTTCGCTGGTCTGAGAGCAGCTACCATGTGCCAGCACAGACGTGAGGTTGGCCAAGGTACACATGGAAGTCTATCATGCAGCGTAACCTCAAAGTTCCTCTTAAACCACTGGGAATGAGTAAGGAGCTCAGATCGTGATGCAATAAAAGAAAAGGACATTCAAGAATGAACTGAATGTGGCAAGTAAAGGAGAAACACCGCTTCTTTACTGTCAGACTAGACAAAAAGACTGGACTACCCTATTATGAAGTTAAAGATAAAATAGGTTATTAATGTGCCTTGAGAAGGCCATTCACAAAGGGACACTATTCAGAGGTGTTCTGTTACCCCTGGAAGACAAGGTACTCAGCATAGTATGTTACAAGATCGCCCTATAGTCAATAGAAAAAAAAGAAAAAGGAAAAAAAAAAAATCCAGAGAACCTTTAAGTCACATACCCAGTGCTGGGCAATGTACCTTACCAAACAAGTACTTGGCATAAGCCAGAGAGATGCATTGTTTTGATGACAGTTCTGACAGATCTGCCACAAAGTTTGCTTTTAAGTTGATACTTCTCTGTCTGGTCAGGCTTACCACACAAAGTACTGAGTGTTCAAGTGATAATTAGATCACTAGAGCAAGCAAGGAGGAGGAAGTCTCTTGTCTTTGAAATGACGCAGAGAAGAACATGAGTGTGGCCAAAAAATACACATATGAGATGGGACCAAGCCTCAAGATAAAGAAGTGAAAGAGAGGTGGGAAAAGTGGAGGCTGGAAATAGAAGATAAGATACATCAGTAAACTTGCCAAGCATTAAGATTGATCCCAGGAACCCAGTATGTATGTGAATGCAATTAAAATACATGGATTATGTACAGGGATAGAAAGCAAAATTGTGTAGAAAAAAAGGATTCACAGTGAGAGGAATCACAGTGAGAAAACAGTCTGACTTGAGAAAAGAGAATGGGAATGGTGTGCTGTTCCCTACCCTAGGTTGAAACTGGAGGAGGAACTGACGCTGACTAGGTACACTGGAAGTGATTTAGTCTGGAAGAACAGTAAATATGGATACATGTCCCTTCCGTTTTCTTTTCTCTGTGCCCGTTTTTGTGTTGGTTGTTGATTCTGGCGCACGAGGATGCCAATGACACATGTGCATCCTGAACTAATCAGAAAGCCTATAATTTTAAAATAATTTTTGCGATTCCAAGGAAGGGATGTGGAACGCCCACAGGCTTGGATCATCCTGATGTTGCTCGCCTGTGTTAAGCCTGGTTTTGAGTATGATTGTGTAGGGACTGTCTCACAGACTACAGCCTACAGCTCTGATTGGCAACCCAGAGGCAGAGGGAATGGCTGTACTGTCAAATGTGAGTTGCTTAGTCTTTGTTGAAAAATCTTTTCTTTTTTCAAAACCACCTCCCCCTGCCTCCCTCTCAACTTCCCTAATCATGTAATTTAAAGGCAAGAGGGCATGCTCATGGTGTGTTTGGGTTTGAGGTTTTCTTCTACCCTCTGGGAATTTTCCATAGCTTATTTACTCTTGTGAAGGTTTGGTCATGAACCACATTGAAAACTGAAATGTCTTGTTCCTTGAAACCTGTTAATTTTATAAACCACAAGCAAAATATAGTGAGGCAGCTGCATTGAGAGTTTTCCCATATGACCCAGCACTAACCTTAGCCCAGCCCAGCCAGGCTAGCTGTGAGGGATGGCTTGCTCTGCCCCAGCTGGGCTCGAGACAGCTAATGATCAGAAACTACCAGTTGGGCAGAAAAGATTCTAGCAGCCACTAGACATTTTTCCTCTGGGGCCTGATGAGTTGACTTGTAATTCTTGAATAATCTTGATTGCCTAGGCTTTTTTCATTATCCTAGTACACGTATGTTAAATTAACTCTGCAGGTGATTAGAGCAAAGGCATTTCATTTTTACTGGCTTTATTCACAGCTTCCCAGTGTGCCCCCCCATAGGGATTATACCTTTATTATACATTTCTTTTCATATGTTTTTTCATCTAATCCAGATATAAACTGTCAGTCTTAATAACATGATACCCATGTGGCAGAATTGAGGCTTCATTTTATCGTGTCTCTGAGTAGCTGTCACTTTGTTCTAGCTCTTTTTTTGCTTGCCAATTAAAGCCAGTATTTTGGTACCAGGTTGGGAGAGGGGGAGTGTTAATTTACCTAGCAACTTTCTTATGACTGAAGAAAATGGCCGTAACGAAAGCAGCTCTAGGATTACAGTTTCCTGTAGCTAATGAGGGTATACTAATATGAGTCGACCAGACCTGTGCCTTGTTGAATTTTATTCTCTCCCCACAATGTTTAGTAAGATATAAGAACCAGAATGAGCCTCTCTCCGGACATAGCCTTCCTTCCTCAAAATCCGAAATCTTCAGTGTTTTGCCTGCTTTCTCCCACATCCTTAAACAATAACCGCTTTTAAATTACCTGAAAGGCTTGGGATATGGTTTATGTCAGCGTCTGTTTCCTGTTTCCCCACATTTTGTTTCTTTCAAGGTTGTTTTTGCTTTTCTTATTCCAACTGCACACAAAGAAATGTCTTACTCTTAAGTCATTCTGACTGTATGAGAACATCTGTGTATTTTGGTTTTTTCTTTTGTTTTGTTTTTCACTTTTGTTTTTTCCCCAGAGAACATAAAAACTACTCTACTGTGTTAAATGCCCTTCTAGTCTAGCCTAGTACTGTTTCTGGTATTTGCTGGTAAGTGATACTTCAAATATGGTATGATTGCTCCAGTGTTACACCCTTCTCGATCAGCAATTTGGGCTTCCCTGAGCTGGAGGAGGCTTCTGGACCATTAAACTTTAATAGCTGCCTACAGACCTACACTCCATGAGTTTGTGTAGTCCTGGTTTGAATCCATGTATTCTTTTAGCCTCCACGACATCCCATGGCAGTAAGTTTTGCAATTTCATTATGCATTGTGTGGAAAAAGTACTTCCTTGTGTTTATTTTAAACCTGGTGTCTAGTAATTTCATTATGTGCCCCTTAATTCTTATTTTGTGAGGAAATGTTCTTCACACCATTCATTATTTTGTAAGCTGTTCATGAATGAATAACTTCTGTTTTCTGAGCTGGAGAGTACAAACCTGGGAGAGCCAAAAGTGATTAGAAGTCATCCCATTGTTCTTCTCCATATGTTTTGTAGAGCATGCACAATTCAAGATGCACGTGCCCGATGATTTACGTTGCTGTGTTCTCTCCGACCAGCTAATGATACTGTTTGTCTTTTTTAACCATTGCTGACGGTTGATGTGATAATGACAGAGGGCTATCCACAAAAATCTTAAAAAATTCTCCTATGTGGCAATATTAAAATAGATCCTATCATTGTATATGTGTATAGTTAGGGTATGCATATTTTTCACTTTCATAAACGTCACAATTTCCATCATTCAAATTCATCTGTGATTTTATTGTGTAGTGATGTATAAATGTCTGCATGTCCTCAAGTGTAGATCATGCTGTCTGGGATCACTTTGTATTGTCTGCATATTCTTGAAAGGACTGCTTTTATTAAAGCAGGAATCATACTCCCTCTGAACATGCTTTCTCTGTGTTTAAATTTCACACAGTTCTTCCTGTATGGATGAGAGCTGGCTTGGAAGCCATTCATCAACAGTAGAAAATTGGCTGACTGCTATAAAGCCATTGAGTTACTATTTCATTTTAAGGAGCTTACAGGCTGCCTTAAGGAAGCAGTGGAAGGGGTGGGGGGTTTGACACTGACACTTTGTGTGCAATTGTTCTGTTCAAACAGGAATGTGTTCAAGCCACATCTGCTATCCTAGAATTATTACCAGCAGTCATGCTGTAGCTCACTGGCAAAGTGTTTCTGCTGTGAATATGGTCATATTCATGTAAAGACCACTAGAAGGAAAGCGGTCTGTCCTTTACTCATAAGAAAATCAAGCTGGAACTGCCTCTTCATAAAGGCTTTCTGCTGGTACTTATGGGTTTTTCCTCTTGCACTTCTACCTACTCTGCCAGAAGGCTATAATGTAAAGTTCGCCATAAGTGTTCTTTCTATTCACATTTGCCCTTTTTAAATTTAAAAAATAGCATTTTCCTTGCCATTTTGAATACTTGTATTAATACACATGCAAAAAAGCCTATTCTACACCTTCTCTATAAGATAGGCTGGGTGAATTTGGAGTAGGACTTGGTTGCTTGAAAACAGGCATCTAGTCTATTTATGAGGCCTCTGAGAGGCATGGAGCTGTCAAATACACATTTTCTGTGGGTACCTCCTGCCTTTCTGGAGCAGCAGCAAGGGACTGGGGAAGAAACTGTTAAGTCATCTCAAATGGCACTAGGTGCATGCATTTAGACAACCAAATTGCATATATTGCATGTTGCTTGATGTTGAGGGTTACTGAAGCTTGCACCTTGCATTTCCAGCTGGTGCTGGGATAGAATTTGTGGCTTGAATTTTGCTGTTTGCATGGTAGCACAATCTGCAATATCAGATACCTGCTAAACTAGGTATATGGGAGGCTTCTAAATTCTTTCTGTGTGGAAGGTAAACTTGTAGTGAAATAATATAAGTCCAGAAATAAAAGCAGCATGGTGCCTATGCAATCTAAGTTTTTCCTAACTTTCTCTATGGTTTTGATCTATGATTTCACTTGAGTATCCAGAATATGGAACATAATTCTCCTTTGCCTTAGTGTTAGTGAATCAGCAATGAGAAGAGGAGTCATCTAGGTTAAGAACTGAATGCTTTTCCATGCATATAGGGGCTATGCAAATGAGAAGCTTGTGAGCGAGTGCGTTATTGGGGACTGTCTACATTAAGCCAATTACTTAGCCTTTATTCTGCAGGATCATAGGTGGCGAGAATACAGCTATGAATGTAACATATCACTTCAGCTGCCTGTGTGTGCTTCTTAGTGTGATCTTCAATCTTCGTGTACTTCGTAGGACTGTGTGAACCTATCTAGATTGTACCTCCTCTGGTACAAAACACGATTCCTGTATTGGTGCAGAATATTAATTTTTTTCCTCCCTTTATGCAGAGCAAGTAATAGGTCTGTAGTTAAACTGTATTTGAAGTCCGTATGTTATCAAATAACTGGCTTTGTGGATAAAATTGTGGAGTACTCTGTTACTTAATTTTTCTCTTGTTTTTTTTTTGTATCAAAGTCGCTGTCACTGAAAGCAGTAAAATGGATATTACTTTTCTTGCTGATTTTATAGCACCCAGAAGTGTGCAAGATATTTCACACTGCAAGTATAGTACTGGTCACATGCCCAAATTGCTTCAGAGTTTGTCTTCACCAAAATTTTCCAGTTATAACTGTGTAAATACATCAGCCCAACAGGCTTGCCTGTTGGAAGCAGAACTTGTTTCAGGAGGGAGAGTCCTGGCAACTGGCTTGTCTGCCTTTGTTTCCAGTTGGTGCTGCATTCCTCAGTAAGTTTTAACTTGTGAAATGTGAAACATTTTTTCACTATTTTTTGGGGTCAATATTTTTATTGGTGTTGGGTTTTTTCTTTTTTTCCAAAGAGATGATGAAATGAGAATGCGAAAGTGCAGCTTTCTCACCATGGCTTGCAACAAAACCCAATTTGTTCCATTTTGTCCCTCCAGCGTCTCTTTGACTTCTTCAGTGCAGAGGTGCTGAATGTGTTTCTTCAGCTTTGCTCTTTAAAAGTTTTATGGAGAAAGATGGCTGTGTCATACTGTCTCCTGGCCTGTAGTTAACTCACCTTTACAAATAAGCCCTTTCCAAATTTTGTCAAAAGCACTGAGGCCTTCATGAATGTGATTCTGAGAAATTACTTGACTACTGCTGGGATCTGTCTCTGTTTTTTTTTAATCTTTTGTTACAGAAGTAAATTCTGGTTATTTTTTTAGTGAATAAGTTGTCACAGACTTTTAAAGTGCTGACAGCTCCCATCTTGACAGCAGACTCTTATTTCATGAACCTTAAGTTGTTGTACTTGCATAATAAGAATCCTTCAAGTTAAGGTTTCTCTGTAATTTAACAGTTTTTTTGACCCCATTAAAGTTAGTATTTAAGACCAAAATGTGTTTTCAAGTTTAGGTATAAATTAAAGGCTTGTGCTTAGTGACATTTCAATTCCCTAGTGTAAAGTATTGTGAAAAGGGAACAGGATGAAAATGCACTGCTTTTATTTTCACTCCGCTCTCTTCCCATTTCATTGATTTCTTTGTCTGTATTTTCTTCTTTTCTAGAGTTTTAGAATGCCAAGGGCTGCCCATTGTAAACGGGCAATGTGATCCCTACGCCACTGTTACCTTAGCAGGACCCTCCAGGCAAGTATTGCACATACAAGAGCTTCCGTTTTAGAAGGGTGGTTTCTGTTTCCTTTATCTATTAGAAATCTCTATTCTCAGATGGACAGATGGGAGTATTTAGACACTGCTAGAATACATTTAGTGTTTGTGCATGTATGAACACTGAATTATACTACAGTAAGTAATTTGAGGCTTGTTTCAGTTTTGATTTATGTAAAGGTCTGAATAATCCCTGAATAATTTGAGTATCCTGGAGTATGTAATTTCTGGTTAGGCTTAATTTGTGCATCTTCTCACCTCACAATTGGAGGCCAGTTTTTGAATGAATTTATTGCCTAATTTTGGGCAGGGGCAGAAGAGAAAGCTGCAGTGTATGCACATTTGTATGTGAATATTTAGAATGTTTTCACTTTCAAGGTGTGGCAAATTAATGTGTGTTTTGAAAGCCCTAGGTGGCTCAGTCCTGTAATTAGATATATGTGGACATAACAGCATGGATAAAATTTGGAATGAGGTTTTAGTAATGAGATTCTGCATAATACTCTTTAGTTTAAATTTGGGATTAAATTTTCCTGTTCTGTTATAAAAATTTCCCGTGCTGTTGGATGTCACTGTTTTGTTTCTGCTTATCTAGAGTCATCTTTTATGTCTGTGCCATGTTTGAAACAAAACCTCAAAGAATCAGATTTGGTAGCATGGGTTATTCATAATGTTTTACAACAATTTATTGAAAATACTATAAATAAGATGCATTCTTGATAAATACTTACTTTGCATGCAGAGGAGTCTTTGAGACTGGTCTGTATTCTTCATCTGTGTCTAGGTGCGTTACGCCTTATCTCCATTAATGAGCTGTGTATTTGAGTTGTACACTTCGATGTTTTAAGCCTGTAACTTGTTTCAGATGGTACTGGGTGGCTATTACTGAAACTGTAAGGAGATTTTTGGACTAACCCTTGTATCCTTGAATGTCCAAATTTACCTTTCTTTGTCTGCTTCCCTCCACCCCCCAGTCCCGGATAATGTATGACAACTGATAATGTATTTCCCTTCAGAATAAGGAGCATTAGCCTCATCCTATTCCTATCTGGTTTTTGGTGGGGGGAGAAGGCTTGCCTCCTATCTCCAGCAAGCAGCTTGCAGCTTATTCCCATCCACTGCTTTGTAATTGCCCAATAATTGTGCTTGCCTTAATTGCCTCCCTTTCTACATGCAGCTTCCTAGTCCCCTCCCAGATGGGCTTATCCGTAAAGAGGCTGATTGGCAAGTGTGACTGATGAGATGGGATAGGCAATCTGCCCTATGTCCTGGAGACGATTAGTCACTTTTATCTCTCAGCTCCTCCTAGGAATAGTGGGATATTCTTAATCTGTATGTCATTCTCCTCTCTGGATTTTTCAATGCCTCTCCTTTCAGAGTAGTAAAGCTACTTTATTCTGCTGCATTTATGTAGCGCCAAGCATAAAAATTTCAACGAATGTGCTGCTGTTTATTGTGTGATTTGTACTTAGAGAGCCATCAGACTTCCTGACCAAAACTATTTCTATGCCTGTATTACATATGGGAAAACATTGTATACTGGTGGACTAGCCCATTCAAGTCGCACAGGAAGCCTGTAGCAGCACTGGGAATTAGACCCTGTTTTACTTGACCTCTGAAAAAGAATTCATAGAGTTGTCCGGTTAATATAAACAGTTACAAGCTATCTAAGCAGCTTTGCTGCATGAGAAATGAGGGATAGATTCTGGGATGAAATGATTATTAGGTCAGTTTTCCACATGGCTGATGTACCTCTCCATCTGTGTCTCTTTTATCTATGCCTTCTTATTACTGCAGAGCTGTAGGGGAGGATTGGTGACACAGGACAACACAGAGCTTTTCACTTGTAGGTAATGAGAACAAATCAAGCATAGGTTCATAATATCTGGAAATCATCAAACAGCTGTTGGGTGGCCTGTGTGAAATGCATTGGCTGGCTTTAGCCCAATGCCAAGCGGTTAGATGTCTGTATTCTAAAAGGCAAGGACAGGCGGATGGCACTGCCCATAGAGGGTGAATGGGCAGTGCTGAACTTCATCAGGCCTATTGCCCGGTGAGTGGTTTGAAGGAGGTCTGCTGTGTCTTGTTCCTACAGAGCAGTAGAAATTAAGAGATTTCTACTTAGCACCGCTCATAATAATTCAACAACATAACATTAACTAGGTGCTGTTGGGGCTGCAGGGAAAATATAGCAGTAATATAGCAATAAAAATATTCTTATTGAGGAAATCATTGTGGGTTTTTTGATTATTTAACGCCACTGAAAAGCATTCATTGATTCCTAAGGCCAGGATTATAAAATATAAAACACAGAAATAGCTATGTCAGTCTTCCTGTCTCCTGTGCTTTTAGGGTATGAGGAATTTTTGAGTCACATCAAGACTGAGACTGTCCCCCAAATGTTGCTGCTCAAAGCCCCATTCTTGCCAGTTGCTTTGTACAGATAAAAGATTCTGCTGGATCAAGCGAGTGACAGAATCAGGGTTCAAGGACTTGTGTTTAAGAGAGCTTAACAAACTGTGATTACTGCCACTTTAGAGAAATAGGCATGCAGTGAATCCCTCTCTTAAATGTGTGCTAGTGTGTATGCCTTGCTGTGCTGGAGCCACATGGTGTTCAAGTTTTATCAGATAAGTCAAGTGGATGACTATTTGTTCCTCAGTGGCTCTTTTCTAGAATCACACTTCTGCTAATGTTGTTTCTTACCTTTTTTTTCCTTTCCTTAATTCAGATCGGAAGCCAAAAAGACTAAAGTTAAAAAGAAGACCAACAATCCACATTTTGATGAAGTGTTTTATTTTGAGGTTGGTATTTCAAAGGAACGGGTGATAAGCTGAAATACTATACTGTAGGTAGTTGGCACAGCATCCTGCTCCATGTTGTGCCAGCTGTCTTCTTTGAAAACTGTTTCAAAGCATGGTGCAGGGGGAAGAAGTACCCAGGATCAGACTAGCTGTCTGCTGAGGGAGCAGTATATTGTGTCAGCTCACGTGCTCTGTAGGAAAAGCTTCAAGGTGGGCACTTCTGAGCAGCAGGCTTTACACTCCATTGCAACTCACCCCAGAAGAGTTTTGAAAAAGGGCACTTAAAAATGGGATTTTAAAAAAAAAATTTTTTTTTTTTAGCCTGTGGTTTTATAGCTGCTCCACCCTGTTTTTCCCAGTCAATGGGAGGAAGGTTATCTCCTAGGAATACTGAAAACTGTAGAGGAAAAATACACTTAAACTGGATGTTCTGGCTGTCTGCCAGTCTGCTGCAATACCAGTGCCTTTCTTCCAAGTGGGTGAAACCTCTACAGCTTTATTTAATACAGAGCATTTTCAACAAGTCCATTTAAGACAAAGTATAACTTTCATGAAAGTGCTCATTTTGGTTCTTTCTGGCAAAAGGAGCTGTAATTGTGGTGTGGCCATACATATATGTGCATGTGTTTATAATTTGGATACCTCTTGAAACTTTTCATTCTGTCTTCTAAAGTATGTGTGTCTTTCTTTTTTCTTTTTCTCTTGGACATTTTAGTCCCGGTCTACACTTAACTGTTCTATTTCAGTAGATACCTCAAGAACATATCTGGCATAACAAAGTTGATGAAAAGCCAGAGTAGTACAATGCAGTAGGCATGTCATTGAAAAGCCCTTTCTGCCCATACGGCTTGCATCACTGAGGTCACGTTTACGTTAGAAATTGTTGCTGGCATAGGGATGGCATCTAGGGATGTGGTTTGTCAAATCAGTTCAGGGGCACAGGCAGCCACCTCAGGAAGGAGAGCTGGGGAGAGAGGAGCCATAGAAGTGCTGTTGCACTGTGCAGATCTGAAGTGCACGTATCATTCTTGGCAGTGCTAGTGAGGGGCTTATTGCTGTCTTCCCCCTCCTTCTATAAACCACCATCTTTGCCTAGAAGCTGACAGTTGTACTGACTAATCTAAAGTTGGTCATACCAATGTGCTCTTGTTGATGTAGTGTATTTGGATTTGAGGAACAGATACAGCAAGTTCTTTATTGGCAGGAGCACTTTCTTACTGCCCAAAGGAGTGGAAGCCCTGAGGGTTGGCCGGGATAGCTATCCAAGGTAATCTTTCCTCTGGTAGCCCAGCACATCTCTTCCTAGGGTAACTTCACTGCAGACTTAACTTTAGCTAGCAGTGAGCCTTTGTGCCTGCTTGCCTGCCTCCGTGAGACTATGTGGGGGTGCTGCACGGGCATGGTTTGTGGGGGAGAGATCCCATGGTACTCAGCACTGAAACTGCACTGAGGTGTCTGTATGTTTACTCAGGGCTGCCCAGGATTTCAGTCCATCACCTGGCCCAGAGCTGCAGCCTTTGGCAGTGACACAAGAGTGATGCTCTATGTAAATAAACTAAAATGGGCTTCCTTATTCTTAACATAGGCAGTTCGGGAGGCATCTGACAGGGAGAGCTTTTTAATAAGAATGTAATCCAGGAATTCAGCATGTAAACCACAAAACTTCACCTGTCTGATTCCACAGCCTTCTGTTTGCTGCAGAAACAGTGAACGTTTGGTGTTTAAACATTGAACTTGGCAGGTGGTAGCATATTGGGAGAGGAAGAAGAGAAACAGAAAACATCTCCCAGCTGGAGTTGTGGAGGGGACTGGAGACTTGCTTAGCTTGCCTTTGTGCTGAGAGCTGTGTTGCATGCAAGTATCAGCAGAAGCAAAACCTGAACTCAAGCCCATGCCCCAGTAGTTGTGCTAACTCAGAGCAAAATGTTTTCTGTGTGGGTAAGAGCAGAGCTTGGGAAATGTCTGAATCAGCCAGAACTCTGAAACATAAACATACCGTTAGTGCAGACAGAGCCATCATAGATTTATGTCATTTTGGGAGTAGTTAGTACCTATCAGGCTAAATGTCTCCAAAGAACAAGGTTCAGTAGAACTACTACGACTGGAAAATACATTCACTAATGAGACATGGGCAGACCTGTGGCTGGTGCATGTTAACGGAGTGCTCCGATTCCTGTGGAGCTGCACAGATCCATGCTGTTGACAGCGGTGTCACTTTCTGCTTCCAAACAGCTTCATCAGCTTTCCTGCAGTCTGCTAGCACAGCGATTGGCCATGCCTCCAAGGAAGAAGCTGATCTGTAAAAGGCAGTGAGTGGGCGCTTTCCTTACTACAACCGAAAAGTTGCACACATTTTATTTTCTAAATGGAAAATAGCTTATCATTGGTTTGGAAAATCTAAGGGCTTATTTAAGAGGTGCTATGAGTGAAACTTGCACCTGATGGGTAGGAGCCATTTTCACCACTGCTCCAGCTGCAGCACAGTGTCGGGGCTCGGAGTTCTATATGCAGCTACAGGAAAATGCTCCCTTACGGGAACCAAAGAAGATAATGCTGAGGACCTGTTTGCAAACCTACATGCGCTGAAAAAAATTGATCAGCTGATAAACGGCTTGTCAGCTTTGCCTAAAGAAAGGGACCAGCACAGCAGAGCTGTGCCCCCTTTTTTGTAAAATGGTACATGGCAACTAGATCAGCACTGTGGACTGGGAGTTCCTTGTCTCCAGTTCCATCCATGGAATAGATGGACCTCATACAGCTATCTTTTTAGGAATATCGCTCTTGAACTGTATTAATCTGCACACAAAGCAGTCGTACAGGTGAACAGAGAGACCTCATGCATGCAAAAGACTCCAGCAAAACTTCTCAGAAAAGTGTTTACTTAAAAGGGATGTGCCATAAGTTACACCTATGCTATAACTTTTTTTAACAACTCATGCACTACAGATAATAAAACACTTAAAAGTTTGCTTCCTTATTAAGTATTACACCATTAGCTTCACAATGGTAGTAGAAAATGTCATTTGCAGTTATATAGGATAATTTCTTGAAGCCACTGGGAAGACAGTGGCAAGGGTAGGGTGAGAAAACTTCTGCTGAGCTGCTGAAGTTGTAGGCTGTATTTAAATCTTCTGTACTCTTGGGCTTACAGGTGCATTTGATTCAATTACAGCTTAGAAGGTTTGGCCTCCAGTGCTGCTAGTACCTTTTAGTTTTTACGTATCACCTTGAAAATGGTTACTGCCTCACACATATACACTCAAAAAAGGCTCTACTGAGTGTCCCGTGCTGAAGATTCTTTTCTGGTTCCTCTCCACTTGTGCAGCTATAAACAGCCTCCCTTGTTTGTACCATTTGCATCTGATGTACAATATAAAACCAAGAAGTCAAGTTTACAATAAAAGCTAGTTTTTGTGAGTGGGAAGTATTAAGCCACAAGTGTATTTAAACCTACAATAAAGTTCAGCTTCTGTGTGCAATCAAGAGCTGAATGCACACATCATACACACTGGCATTTGATCAGTTCCTGCTGTGGTTTCAGCTGGGTGGGGTAGCCTTTTTCTCAAGTTTCTGACACACTATGCAAAAATACAACCATCAAAGTCTTTTTATAATCACGCCAGAAAACAAATTTTAAGAAATGTTTGTACAAAAACTTTTTTTGTTAATGCTTTACACTTACAGCTGTCTTCCCATTATTTTCTGCCCATGCTTTGCTGTTTATCAGTCTTGCAAATACGGTTGGTGAGCTGTGCACATGGTTCTATATTCTGATATGCATAGCACAGGCTAGCATCTCTTGGACAATTGATCTACTTGGTATTTTTTGTATAAGCATGATAAATGGACTTCCAGGATATCAGGACAGGCAGAACTTAGCTGTTTTAATTAGATCCATTGTAAAATGTTTTTAAGGGTGGTTCTGGGTTTTTTTTTCCCCTCTTCAGAGTGCCTCAGGGCATCTGTTGTACAGCTGTATTTAAAACTCAATTATTAATTGCCCGTTTATTTCCCTAGATGTGTTATAAAAGTGGTATTCCTTTCTGTGATTTTTTTCTTTTGTCAATGTAAACTCAAAGTACTGTAGTAATATTAAAGATGTCCTTTCTCTGTAAAGAAAGTGTGGAGTATCTAGTTACTCTTGGATATGATTGTGTAACCACCACTTTTGTATAGTGAGGAATCTGTTTAGTCAACATGCTTATTCACATGCATGGATGTTTTCAGAATCAGGACTGAAGGCACTGCTGATAGTAAAAGACTCTGATCTTCCAGAGCTTTGTACAAGTAACATCGGAATGCTTTTGTATCAGATCAATTTGTTAAAGTTTCCTCCTTTTTATTAGGTTACAAGACCCAGTAGCTACAACAAGAAATCCCATTTTGATATTGAAGATGTTGATGAAGTTGACAAAATGGAGATTAGGTAATACAAAACACTTTGTACTAATAAACTTGTGTTCCAAAGTTGTATAGACTCAGTTTCAAAGTGGCAACATGGTTTTACTATTCGTAAATCAAGATGAGTCTTTGTCACTGCATCTGTATGCTTCTTTACCTCCACTGTCCTGTAGATGTATGCAAATGTGTGACAGTTCTTCTGTGGGAGAAATCATCATTATTTTCCTTGGTATCCTATATACACTGTGTGTGTACTAATGTCCAGTTATCATTAAGTGCAGCCTTTTATGTCTGGGCTACCCTTTCCTCCCTCACTCACTTTTCCAAGAGAGCCCAGAAGCTCTGTGATGCTCTTGGTTAAAGGGTATGTTTTCTTTTATCACTTAATTTTAGCAACTCATATAAGGTCCTTCTTCCCTGAAAGGAAACCCTTGAGCTCAGAGTTTCTCTGGGGCAGAGGCAGTTTCTCTTCTCTTTTGCCTGCCAGACTTTAATCCCTTCTTGCAAGGCTGGGTACGATACATGTGAAATCCATTGCACAGAAAAGAAGCAACTCTGATTTCAAAAACAAAACAACCCCATCCCACCCCCTGCCACCCACTTAGTACTATTTTAGAACCTGCGGAGGCCTGTCAACAGTGTTTGTGGGGAGAGGTGAAAGAAAGAGTGGAGAGGAAACAATAGGAGGTGCAAACCCTAAAGGTATCACATGCGTCATACCATCACATACATTGAAACTTAGAGATTTAGGCCATCTGGTGATCTGGATGCACTGTAGCTGAAAACTGCTCTATCTGCATCAGGTAGTGAGAAATTCCCCTCTCCTTTATGCTAGGTTTTGGAGGAAGAAAGGTTGAGGGAGAATGGGGGCACCCCCTTCCTCCACAGGTGTGGGGAGGTGGTGAGGGCTTATCTCCCAAAACATTCCCTAGTCCCTTCAGAAGCACAGTTGGCTGTAAGGAGAGGAGGGGAGACCGGGAAAGGGGAACAACACTTACTCCCAGCAAGCAAGATGCATCTATCTTCACGAATGGATGAGGGCTGTTCTAATTTGATGGTCAGCTGCTGGTTCATGTAGCCTGTTAGTATAGTATCGCAGCACTACAAGGTCATTAATGAATTTGTGTTTGCCATGGCTCTGTGAGACAGGAAAGGGAAACTATTCATATGTGAGAGAGACAAGAGGTGTGCTCTGTTTCTCTGAGAACATCTGCATCAGGCAGTGCAAAGGTAGCTAGTTTAAGGGCAACCCACAGCTAATCCATAGGAGTGAGAGCAAGGCCCAGGTTCAGTGCAATGCTGCTTTGGTGGTGTCAGTGTTGGCAGCGCCGCAAATGACCTAGTCCTAGCACCAGACTATTTCTGCAAAGCTTTGTATGGTGTAGGCAGGTATGAAGTAACATGTCCCATATCCCATGGGATGTATGTGATGGAATGGGCAACTGAACAGTGTCTTGGGAGTCCCAGTCTGGTCTTTGTAACCATGATGCCCAGCCACGAATTGATTTTAAATGAAAGCTAGAATTCTCTGATAATTTTGTGACTCTGGAAGGGGACCCTAGACATTGGTGGACAGTGGTTACACATTGCTTAATATTTCAGTTCTTTCTTATTTTGTACTACTGGACTAAATGGAATTATACAATTGTCTTACTATATTTTCTGGACAAATGACTGTCGGCAATGATAATGTATGTGGAGCTGAGCTTCAGAAAAATTTTTCATTCCTTAAAACCAACACATCACAGTGTCGTAAAGACGAATAGTTTGTGAGGAGGCTTACAAAATAGTTGGGAAAAGATTAAGCACTTAAATAATAGACAAAAGCAGATAAAGTGATAGTCTTGGTTGGGCAAACGCTTTGCTCAGGGGTTTTGTCCCCTGTAGGACAGAGTGGTTTTGTTTCCATCTCAGGTT
This sequence comes from Fulmarus glacialis, assembly GCF_000690835.1. Taxonomy (NCBI): domain Eukaryota; kingdom Metazoa; phylum Chordata; class Aves; order Procellariiformes; family Procellariidae; genus Fulmarus; species Fulmarus glacialis. The sequence goes on along the minus strand of NW_009231317.1, from coordinate 81,098 downwards.
CCCCTTCAACCCCCGCTCACTTCCTCCAGTCTGTTTAGTCAGAGTTAGGTTGCCCCCGTGCCCTCTGGACGGATCATACAATTTATGGGTTTGGGGGTTTGTTTTCTTTTTCTCTCCAGAGACAAATACCATTCCACAGGGTAAAGAAGAGACTTAGTCTCTCATGATTTCTCTCTAAAGCTATGAAAGTTTTTCTTTTTGAGTGGGTGTAGGAAGTTGCAGGCAGGGCATATCAACACTTAGGGACCAGATGTTCTGGTGAAATTCATTGTTTCTCCTCCCCCTCTCTGTTGTTTCTTTCTGTGACTGCAGTCTGACCAGTTTTAGAATAACACTTGCCATAATTTTGCCTTCTGAAAACAGCAGGAAACGGTAACCTTTTAGACTCTGAGGTTTGGGTATTATGATTTTTTAAATGCAGCTTATGCTTTATACTCCCGAGCACACAAAACAATAATTTCAGAATTGGCATGCCTGCTTTGCTTACTGTGTAGCGTGAGATCTACCTTAAGTTGTTAGTTCCTCTCCTGCAGATGCTTTGCACTGATTTTTTTTTTTTCTGTAACAAGTTGCTGTGGGGGAACACCCTTCGGCTGCGTATGTTTGAAAGTGTTATTGCTAGTAGGCATCTTGAAAGAATTTGGATAAACTAGAAACCAGTAGCCTGTAAATGCTTGGTAAATTTTAAGTTTAACTATGTGTAAATAAACTTCTCAAAAGATTCCTCTCCTCCTGAAGCTGCTTTTAGCCATCTGAATTTGTTAGCAAGATAGTAAGCAACCAGATAAGGAGAAAGGGTAGAGGAGGTTGAACTTTCAAAGAAGTTTTTTCCTTTTGGGGAATTCTTGCCCTGCAGAAATACTGTCGAAATATCATAGTTTGAAGAACTTAACCCAGCAGGCGTGCAATGTGAGCTGATGGTATGTCTAGCGTATGAAACTTGATGCATGAGACACTGTTGAGAGATACAAGGCTCAGAGGATTTAAAAGTGACATCATCTGCACTTGCATAAGGTAGGATAAACTTTTAGCAGGACTATCAACATCCATTCCTTGACAAGCCTGTGACTTGCTTGAGACTAGAAGGGTTGTGTAAATATGTCCATAATGGAATGGTTTTGCACCTTATCCAAATTAAAGTTGCTCTTCTAAAAATCTTCATTATTTGAAAACCTGTTTTTTTTCCCCATATATCTTTTTTCCCCAAAGTTTAAGGCATATTCGGACTGTCACTTAGCTGCAAAATTCTCAGCTGAGCTTGTTTTAAAATAAAAATGCTTCTCAGAGGAAACCTTAAAATATGTACAGAAATAGCTACTCTGGAGTTTGAAACCCTTGCTCTGAGGTGGGTATTGTAGCATTTATCTACAAATGCCGGGTTAGACACCAGTACTTTGAATCTCAGTGCAGGTGTTTTACATCCTAATGTTAAAGAGCATGTGAAAGGGAAGGAAGTATCATCTAGAGATACATAACAGAACTTCCCAAATGTGGGGGACTGAGTGCCAAAAATTGTGTAGGCTTCAGTCAGTACACTGATTTTACAGAGTGGTGGAACTGTCTTAGGGTTTCGAGTATCTGTGCAGAACTAGTTTAGGTGCAACAAATTTGTAAGCTTGACACAGTCTTCCCCGGAGCTAGAGCACTGAGAAGGACTGTGTAGGCATTCAGCCTAACTCTGTAAAGCGGCCACTTAGCTGCTAGTAATCCCAAATTAGACCAGGACTAACAGTATGGAGTCCTTAAATATCTCTACACTTTTTTCCCCTGGTGCCCATTTTACTTGTATTTTTCTATTATCTGGGATAACCAAACAGCCCCCTGAATCTTTATCAATATTGATAGTGGAAACAGTACAGATGAGGGAAAAGTAGTCTAGATGATTTTTTTTCCACTGATGTTTCATGGAGGTGAATTGCAAGGCTCCAGAAATCTAAGGTAAGGTTGTCTCTCTACTGTTTGGAAACTATTGTTTTACTGTTTGGAGACTGACTCATAGGCTTGAGAGAAAAAAAACAACAAAATTGAAGACAAGGTTGGGACTATTTGTTTTTAATTTTTTTATTTATTATGAATCTTTTAAAATTATTTGGTTCTATTACAGAGTTGATCTTTGGAATGCCAGTAACTTGAAGTTTGGAGACGAGTTTCTAGGAGAACTGAGACTCCCTTTGAAATTTCTTCGACAGTCTAGTTCTTACGAAGCATGGTATTTGACATTTTTCTTTTGGAGAATAAGTAGAAACATATGTCTGCTGTGAAGGCTTAACAGTAATTACTGCTATGTGATAAAGTTTAAGTGGATTTAATTTATATCTCTTTTTGTAAGCAAGCCAAAGTAATCTTAGCAAATGGAAGAACAAGAAGTTTTGATAATGTGATTAGAGATTTCAGTCTGCCTCTGTATTGCATGTGGGAGTTCTAATATTGATGATATTACTTACTGCAGTTCATCAGCAGTGCCATAGTTTTAGTGTGTGGGGTTTTAATCATATCTACATAAATCTTTATGATCAGAACTTTCCATGTTGCAGTTGGTGCAAAATAGACTGGCAAACTTAATTAAAAAGTCTGATTCAGAACTCTCAAGAATTTGATACATATAAAAATATTGTGTGTATCTATACATTTTATGTAAGTTCATGTATAGCCTGAGATAATCTTGTGTTTCAGCACAAACTTTCTGTCTTATTTTTTTGCATATCAGGTATTTCCTGCAGCCCAGAGATAATGGTAACAAGTCACTGAAACCTGATGACCTCGGTTCCTTAAGGTTAAATGTGGTTTACACTGAGGACCATGTTTTTTCCTCAGACTATTACAGTCCACTTAGAGACCTCCTGCTAAAATCTGCAGATGTCGAGGTAATTTGCTTGCACTGCTTGTTTACCTGCAGATCATCCTCACAGGGGTCTCTCTGAATGTTTATCACTATCTTGTTGGCACCATAGTTGTGTAATTACCAGAGACTACAGCTTCTTCCTATTCCAACCTCAGGGCCTTGTTAAGCTCTGCGTATCCCTGGTGCTTGTTTTCAGTCCTTGCAGAAAAGATCTTTATCTGCATGCAGTATGGTGGGTGAAGGCACACCCAGGAACACCAGTGGTTTTAATAGCAGCATATTCTCCGTGGCTTTCTAATTTTACATGTGAAAATGCAAAGTAAACTTCAGTTTGATCAATTGGTTTTTCTTTCCTTTGGAGAGGAACAGATTTACACTCATAACAAAAAAAAAACCCAAACCCAAACCAAGAACTAATTCTGAAACGTCAGAGGGTTGGACCATGTCTACCGTTATGTATACTTCTAGCAGTTGTGACAAAGCTTTTATTTTTTCAGTACAAGAACTGAGTTCTGTACTTGCTGTGGCTTGAAATTGAGAAGGGTTAGAGTTCTCCCTCTTCACTTGCTTCCCAGGCAACAGTGACATTCAGTGAAAAGACAGCTGTTAAAAATGGGGGGAAAAAAAAGAGTCTGTACTGTAATAGTTTTTAAATTGCTGCCCTCTTGCGATCAAAACTTACAGCCAACAAAAACTGGAATGTAACGCCCACCCATGTTATGTACAGGCATACTTGGGTAACTGGCCAATGCAACTGTTGTGTGGGGTTCTGCATTAAGGAGCTAATGGGAAGAGTAAGAAAGGATGTTTGTTCTACAAAGATCTCAAAGTTTTTACTTCTTTCCACTGTTCAGCCTGTTTCAGCATCAGCTGCACACATTCTGGGTGAAGTTTGCAGAGAAAAACAGGAAGCAGCCATACCCCTTGTCAGGCTTTTCTTACACTATGGCAGAATTGTGCCTTTCATAAGTGCCATTGCGAATGCTGAAGTGAAGAGAACTCAGTAAGTACCAAAACCCAAATTGCTATCAAACATACCTACTCTGCATTTTAGGATCCTCCACTCAGTTTCTAGAATTATATGTAATTTCAAAAGAAACTGTTGGAGTTGTTCCTATTCCTCCCAGCTGAGTGGCAGAGTTCTTTATAAATGCATTCACTGCTCTGAAGATCTGGTGAGTTTGATTTTAGGAGGAATTCCCATCATGTTTTGCAAAATCTACTTGCAAGACTATTGTAAGGTCTGAAGGCACAGATTTTCACTCTTCTCAGTCTTAATTATATGTGATGATAACTGTGAAATCCTGCATTACCTTCAGCTGTTCGTATGAAATCATTTCAGCTTTATAGTGTGCTAATAAATCATCTAGTGCTGAGTAAAAGCGTTTGTTGAATTTGTTCAAAACAAAAAGCAAGTTTCTTCCTAATCATGAATATTTAAGGCAAGCTGTGTGTCTAATCTTTCCAGCTAGAGGGCTGAGGAACAAAGATGGGATTGGATCTGGCAGTGGATAGCAGAAAACAAAATCTTTTTTCTGGTCACTTCTTGTAAGTCTTACAAGACTTACTAGTATGCTAACAGTTTAGTAGTGTAAGATCTAGTATTAACACCAGGCAGGTCCTAAAGAACGTTTGTTGCCACAAGCCTAGAGCCTATGTAGTCATGTTCTTGACTGACAGTAGAAGAGACAATTGGGAGTCAAGGGGAATGACAGGTATTGACTCTAAAGTAACAGCTTCCTCAGTACAAAATAAAGTCTTTGTGTGGGTTGGCTTTTCTGAGAGTGTCTGAGGGATAGTTTTCCTTCCTGTAGGTAGGTGTATTTTTTCTGTGCCGCAGGTTGGCTGAAACAGCTTGGTTGTTGCAGTGTGAGGAAATTTGCTGCTCCCTAGTCAGTCATGTTCTGTGATAAAACAGCAAAGATGGTGTTTGTTTTCAGGGCTTTCTGCCATTTGTAACAGGCAGTGAGCTTACTTTTTTATGAAACAAAATGATGAATCCAGCAAAGTGGTTCATCCTGTTATTCACTACTTATAAATGGGTACAACTGTAGTAAGCTATTGGTGTGTGTACAGAAAAGACATTGGTGTATGTACAAGAACAAGCAAATAACTTTGTATCGAAGTTTGATCTGCTGTCAGTAGGCACAGGTTTTGATCATATGGTTGTACATGAAATCGTTGATTATGTACCTATCTGCATAACGTGAATTGCTATACAAGGAATTGCAGGTACAAAATAAATATGAAATTACTTGCATTCTTAAAATGCAAGTAATACTAAAAAAAAAAGTACACGATAGTGCAGCTAGCTAAAGCTTAATGAATCACAGTGGCCGTATGTCTAGTACAAGAAAGAATTCTGTGCAAGTGGCTTTTCAGAAAAACGTGAGAGTCTGCATGGCATCAGCTATCCACACAGTTCTCAGGGCAGAATTGAGATCTGCACTGTGTTTAATAGTGTTATCACAGGACAGTGCTGTAAGTCACTTAGAAAAGATGGCTATGTCATTGGAGCCGGTGTTTTCATCTCCCTCCCAGCTTACAAGTACTCATTTCGTAGGAGAAGGTAGTAGGTCACATGTAATGTCCAGTGTTGTTGTGAGACTAAAATCACTGCCTCCTTCCCGTACTCAAATCAATGCTGTTCAGTAGCACGTGAAAGTAGGCACGTTTTTCCCTGTTTATATTGTAAACCCCTTTGATTTGAGCCTGCGTGTTGCCATGTGTTTGGACGGTGCATTGAGCACACCGCGCTAATACAAAGAAGAAAATTTGTAGTCCCTCTGGATTTATCTTGACTACTGCTTTTCTGTTACAACCTGGAAGTCCACTAAATGCTATGTGACTGCTTTTAATGGCAGGCTGGTGTCAAAGGGAGTTTTTGTTTGTGCATTCAAACCAGATTTCCATCACCTTTCACCGCTTCTTTTGTTTCCATATATTAGCAGTTTATTACAAAGAGACTAAATTACAGAAAATTGTTCACTTCCAGAGATCCAAACACCATTTTCAGAGGAAACTCATTAACTTCCAAGTGCATTGACGAGACAATGAAACTGGCAGGGATGCATTATCTGCAAGTTACACTAAAGCCAATTATAGATGAGGTAAGAGCAGTTTAGACTGTTTATTTGATAAAATGTCACTGTAAAAGGCCTTCAGGGAGCAGATACTGTTTATTCCTTCCCATTTTAAGATGACTTTGTAGGAATAATGCTTAAGAGCCTGTTTCTACTTTAAAATCCTATGTGTGAGTGTAGTGAGCCGAGTCACTCAATTCAGAAACAGTTGGATTGTATTAAAGGAAAACAAAAGTTTCCATTTATTTAACTAAATTACTGTTTTATAAAATCTAACATCTATTGTTTCTGAGAAATTAATAAAGTTATAATTTAGATGAATAAAGAATATATACAGCGGAAGGCTGCTGGGAAGCTATAAGTAGTATGTTTCATCCAGTGGGTATAAAGGAATAAAATTATTCTTAGATAACTGTGTATGTGATGCATGTATTGTAACAATGGTTTATTATCTATCCAGTCCAGAATGGTGGGTGTGGGTATTTTAGTGCAGTAATTGGGCAATACTTTCAGACCACAGACTTCCTTTAAATGATGTGACAATTTCTTCAGCTATTGTTTTAATGTTTCATCAAAAGATGTCAAGTTTTTAAAGAATATAGATATACTTTCGAAGTTGACTGTTTTGGCAAAATAGGACTTTTCTTGAACAGCCTTGAGAGAGTCTAACAAACAATTCTTCATTTCAGTTAAAGGAAGGGGTAGAACAAATTAACGCTCCTTTTTGGGAAAAAAAAAAAATCACATAATTTACTTTTGATGCTTTGTTAAAAGAAAAAAATACAATTTATAAAGTTGGCTTTTGCCTTTTACCCCCAAAAACTAACAGATTATGCTTTTTACAAAACTTTTTCTACTTGAAGGTAAACTGATATATTAATTGTTTGCTATATTTTTTTTTTTCTAGATCTGCCAGGTCCATAAACCTTGTGAAATTGATCCTGTGAAATTAAAAGATGGTGAAAACCTGGAAAACAACAGGGTATGCATTAGATTTTGAAAATATAATCTTTGTTTACACTATCAACTTTAACTGAGGCCCTCAGAAGTTTGATGTTTGAGTGGTCAGGCTTTGGAACAGGCTGCCCAGAGAACCGGTTGAGTCACCGTCCCTGGAAGTATTTAAAAGACGTGTAGATGAGGCGCTTAGTGGTTTAGTGGGCATGGTAGTGTTGGGTTGACGGTTGGACTCGATGATCTCAGAGGTCTTTTCCAACCTTAATGATTCTATGTTGCAAATAATTTTGTCGTTCATTAGAATACACTGGAAGCTTTCTTAACACCACTAACTGTTATAATTACTTTACAATGGCTTTACATTATGCTATAAATACAGTATCTGTAGAATGTTAATCACTTCTCCCCCTGCCCTTGAGGACAAGTATAATAGCCTGTGGCTCTACTGGTGACGTAGAAAATGGTGCTATGAAAAGGAATGATATGCCATACAGCCATATCACTTGATACTTGTTTTTGATAGGAATAATATTTTTACTCTTGTACTTGAATATGTGCATTTACCAAAGAAAGTTTCATTGAGTGTGAGATTGTTTTGCAAGTATATAATGTTGAAAGTGAAGATCTTTTAATGATGCCATTATGAATAAAACCAGGAATAATACCACTTTCCACAGCAGAAGATGATACTAGTTTTGTCATAATCATTGCATTTTTCAGGAAAATCTGAGGCAATATGTTGATCGCATTTTTACTGTAATTACAAAATCTGGTGTAAGCTGCCCTACAGTGATGTGCGATATTTTCTTTTCACTGAGAGAATCAGCTGCTAAACGTTTTCAAGGTAAGTTTCTATATATTGTTTTATTTTACATCACTGATAGCTTTTAAATGTAGGTGTAGTCTAGCAGTCTGCATGATCCATGATGGATTTAGTAATTGAACAGCAGATTATCCAAAATACCATTTGGAATGTGTATTAATGCTGGTTTTTCCTTGATTATTCATTCCACAAAGAACATGACTTTTAATGATTGCATGAGTTTTCCTTAAACATCTTTCAAGGGAAAACAGCTTTTAAAAAGAGCATTATGATGTTATGTATGTATGGTTTCAATATTTGCAAAGTATGCTCAGTTTTCAAATGTTCCGGTTTTTGTAATGGCTCATTCTGCAGACTCCATGCAGCTGAATTATTTTCTGCTCATATGTCAATCTGTAATAAAGGCCAATCTATAAATTATTGGAGTCACTGCAAGCTCATTGCCCTAGGAGGCACATGTGCTGCAAAGGTTTTCTGGCTGTCAAGAGAGAATTCTTCCCGCTCCCTCCTAGTTGTTTTGGCTCAGTGAGAATGAGCAGGCAATATAAAACTGGAATTGAGCAAAACAACCAACCTGTGTATTTTCATGAAGGGAAGGAGATTACAATAAGGAAGTTTTAGAGAGAGCAGTATGAGTTCAGCTTTTAAACAGTCACTTCATAGTAGAGAAACTAAAAAAAAAAAGAGCCATCGATTGTGCTGTCATGCTCTTTATTTTATGTAAAAATAAATAAATTACATTTTCTGAAATTACCAACTGAATAGACACATTAGGAGTCTGTACAGCACTTGTGCTTGGGGCTATAACTAGATAACTGAGAGTTGGCCTCTGTGCTGAACGTTTCATAAACTGTGTACTTTATTCATCATACTTTAGTTGCATAGATGGAATAGCAAATGTTTGTATGAAATTCCCTGTGCAGTGGAAAAGTGAATGGTGTTCTCCTTGTAGCCTGTGTCATGAACTCACTTCTTTTTAAAAGGCTGTCATTGACATTTCCTTGGTTTATACTAGCTGATCTCTGGCTCCAAATCCTCCATCAGTTAGTCCTGTAACTTGCAAATATATATGTTTCCAGCACATACTTGAGTTAGCTTTCTGAAGGCATTCGGATAATTTCAGAAGGTTTTTAAGGAAGCATTATTGAAATGCTGAGTAGAGGTCTTTTTTTTTAATAGGTGACCTAGATGTGAGGTATACAGCTGTCAGCAGCTTTATTTTCCTGAGATTCTTTGCTCCTGCCATTCTTTCTCCAAACCTCTTTCAGCTTACACCACATCATCCAGTAAGTACTGTATTAATTTTTTCTAGCTATGTATATGGTTCTGTCACCATAGTCTGTCAAGATTCTTTCTTCAGTTCTTTTAATAGCCTTTAGAAGAAGTACCTTTGTTAGTTCAAAGATCTGCTATGTCTGTTTCGGATATGAAGCATATGTTGAATGACTGCATGTGAAGAACTTGAGAGGTATGGGAGGAACAGTGAAATTTAAGGACAAAGTAGATGGTCTAAGCGGGTGTGGAAAAGATGGTCGCCGCTTCATTTTTGCCGCATTACATTAATGCTGGATTCATTGTCAGCAGTGGTGGAAGTGTTTTGAATGTTAAGCAACTTATCCAAGACTTTTAGTAGTTCTTATTGGGAGGGGGAGGACCTGGACAGTCTTCAAGATAGAAATCTCTGTTTTTGTTTTGCAAGTGATTGTCTTTGGTTCTCTGAAGATCAATAGGGTAGCTATGAAACATGATGGCTTAAGAGTCAAAAGCCTTTAAAAAAAGCAACTCTTTTCCTGTAGTGTTTTATTGGGTCTTTCCTAGTTTTATGTTGCTTTTCTGCAAGTGAAATAAGAAAAAAGAAATGTTGTTTACCTTCCTCTGTTCCATAATTTTAAATAGCTAGTCCATATAATATTTTTCTCTTTCCTAGGATCCTCAGACTTCTCGGACTTTGACACTTATCTCTAAAACCATTCAAACGCTAGGCAGCCTATCAAAATCTAAATCTGTAAGTATGCCATTTTCATTTAAAGGCTTAATTCAGGAAAGTGATTTTCTTTTTTGTTTTTTTAATCTTTTATCACTCATTGTAATTAAAGCCTTTAAAATGCTTGAGTTGCACTAGGCTTATGCAAAACTGGTTATGATTGCTTTGATTATAAGCCTCTCATGCTCACAGGAAAACTAAATCTGTCTTAATCTGAACTAGATTTCAGTAGAGCAAAATTGTGTGACCAGCCTAGAAGTCTGTTCCAGGGCTTTTCATTCCTTCCTTGTGGAAGAAAGATAGTGATCAGAAAACCCGTGAAGTTCTCTATTTGCCTCCAGTACATGATAGCAGCTCAACAGGGCTTTACAGATTGTTTCAGCATTTTAAAGCTCAACTGAGAAGAATCACACAGTAAGGGGAAGGGCTATGCTTTGCTTTTCATACCAGTTCAGTTTTCTGCCAGTCAGTGCTGAGATTAGATCTAAATGCCCATGCTCTGGATGTTTGATTGAAATAAAACTTGTGTACCTAAGGCACCACACTGCTATATCTGGTGATAATTTGGGGTGGCTGGTGGTCTAGTTAGGATTCACGCAGGCAACAGTAGATGAATCTGCACCTCAATTATGAATCCTTCGAGACAATAGAGTTCCTTCTCTCATACTTTTTGTCAGCTTCTTTTAGGACCAAGATTAAAAGCCAAAGCAGAAGTTCGAAGATTTTGAAGAATGCATTATTAACTGTAGTAACTGAACATTTTAAATGCATTCTGCTACCTTTTTGAAATAAAAATTTCGTGCTACTGAGTGTGTGCTGTACAACATGAAAGTAGTGCTTTGCTTATTTTACCTCTGGCCTCTTATCTGTGGTGGCTTGCCTTATGGTCTACTGCTGTTAACAGTAGTATTTTCTGAATAAACTGTATTATGATATGCATGGTTTTGGCTTTGTATTTCAGGCCAATTTCAAGGAATCCTACATGGCTACTTTTTATGACTATTTTAATGAGCAGAAATATGCAGATGCAGTAAAAAATGTAAGTAATGCATGTGAATGTTCTGAAAATCCTGCTGCGTTGTTGAAGCTGATGCTCGGAATCCTAGAATGTAATACATACTGTTTGTAAACCAGGAAGCATGTGCTGGAAAAAGCAGACTCCTGATAACTGTAATATTCAAGAAACTTTTATCAAATTATTTGCATGTCAGTAGTAGAATCTCTTTGGATCTATTTCTACTTACTAATTAGGTTGGATTAACAAGCTGCTGCTTAGAGCTTGAGACATATGCATGCTTCATAGGATGCTACAGATCTGTGATTAAAATTGCTTAGTCCAAAAGGAAGTGAAGGATAAGTATAACAAAGGAGAAGCACAAGAAGTGTTGGTCATCTGCAGTTTTTCTGCTTAAGAGCATTTGTGCTATTTTTAGTTTACAACCCAGGAAACCTCCCAGATTCCTCAAGCTTCTGCCATTACCTTCTGTTAACTATTTTTACAATATTTTCTTGTAGCCCTGTGCTGTACAAATGTTAAAGATTTTAATTTGGATAGTGCGGTACTGTGATTTTTATCTATGCTTTTTGTTCACCTTTTAGTTTCTAGATTTAATTTCATCTTCGGGAAGGAGAGATCACAAAAGCATAGAGCAACCTATATTGCTTAAAGAAGGGTAAGCATGCATGTGCAACAAAACCCTCTACTTGTGTGCTTGCTACCATTCTAAGGCAGCTATCTTTTTTTCCGCCACCCCTATTCCATCCATGTGTTCAGAGAAGAATGTAGAAAGATTCTTTGTGTTGCTATTTCTACTTCTGTGGCTGCTATAGCTGATTTCAATGTCTTTTAATTTGATTTAAACATCTTAATTTAAGTATGTTTTGAAATAGGTGGAGGAAAAAGAAGCCTGTAGAACTTAATTAGCACAGCTAAGGCAAAATAAACTTAAATCAGCATTGTGTTAAAATCAAGTTGTTTTTTTTTTTTTTTTTTTGGACTCCAGTGAACAAAAACTGTAAAATTCTACTGTGAAGGCAGATACTGAATATCTTAGTGAGGGCAAAGCCTGCAAATGGAATTTGCTTTTGCTGCCCTGTAAGATCCATATGCTAATCATTATGAAGGCCGTTTTGAGGAAAATTTGTGATGCACTTGGAACAGTTTCTAGTTTAGTACCTTTCTTTTTTTTGGAAGCATGTTCCATATGCCGTATTAGTTTTAGATACTAATTGTTGACATTTTTTGTGCAACAAAACTGAGTTGTGAAGATCATCTAAGTGCTCTGTGGAAACAGCTTCTTTGAGCTGGGAGGAAGAAAGTAAAAAAATCCAAATTCTTCCTGTCAGAGCTCAGTAAGCTGAGCTGCTTGAAAGTAACCTTTCATGGTAGCTCTAAGTCATGCAAAAATTAGGTTTTTGGTGAAAACATGACTACCCCTTCCAGTTAGCCTCTGCAGTTCACTTCACTTCTCTGATGAGCATCTGTCCTTAGAAGCAAGTTTGTCTGTTTTAATTCTGTACATTTACCATTCTTTTGTTTTTGAAAATAAATACATAGTTTGTAACATTTTCCCTCTAACTCTAAAACATTATTTTTTCTGCCTCTTTCTTTTGCTCCTGTCTGATCTTTTTCTGTCTTTTCTTGCTCGGCCTGTGGCTGCTGTTGTAAGGACTCTTAAACTAACAGTAAAGAAAGTTGATGGTAATAGTTCATGCAGGTAAGATGGTAGGGGCAGTTGGTGCTTTGCTGTAGCTACCGGCTGACAGCATGTCCTTCCTTCGCAGCAATAGACGTGTCTGACTTAACTTTGGGGAGGAAGTACTCTGTTTAACAATCCTGAAATGCCAGCAGAGAACATTTTGTTATCTATTTCTTGATGTTGACCAACTCTTCTTTTTTTTTCCTTTTTTTTTTTCCTTCCTTAAAACAAAAACTTTCTGTAAATAGAGAATAAAGGACTTTTATCTGTAGGCAGAGGCTCCAAGAAGCACTGAGATTTGCTTCATATTCAGTGTATAGATCCCAGTGAACTCACTGGAAGTGATTAAGAAGTGGCCATACATTTTCTAGGCACTTCTTAAGTAGCATTCATGGAAATTGTTCTCAAGATTAAGGAGTGGCCTTCAGCTGCCTATTTTTCCTGACATTTTGCATTATTGCTATGTTATATCATGGGGAGTGGGTGGGAATTTTCACAGCCTTTGATTTGATTCTTCTCCAGATTGATTGGCCAACCAGTGGGGTTTCTATTTGCCATTGCAATGTTTTTGTTTGCTTTTGGTTTTTTAATCTATCTTTGCTTCCATTAAGAGTATCTACATGGAAGGCTATAGCGTATGTACTTTTGAATGAACGTGCAGTACCAAAGATTAGTCACTGGCACTTGGGTTTGCTGGCATTGATCATGCCATCTCTGCTTAACAGGTGTCTGCATGATTCTTTACAAAAGGAAGAGAATTAAAAGGAGAACTAGTGCTGCCATTCTTTTAGGTGAAGGGGACATGCTGATCCTTCCGAGCAAGGCTAAGGCAGATCCAAACTCAGGTCTACCATAAACATGGGAAGAAACAGTATCTCCAACCACCCAGCACTGAAATGGATTTCATCTTAGCTTTTTTTTCCCCTTGTGCTTCTGACTATTTGCACCGACTTCTCACACATTCTGTGAATGTTAGAAACAAAGAAATCCTTTGAATTCACCTTACAACTTCTGTGGCTTTGAATGCTTGTCACCTATCTGTGGGAAATAAAAGCACATTCTTCTCTTGCTATGTCAGCTATGAAGAATGTAATTAGAAATGTGCTCTTAGCTCTGCAGTATGGAGTTTGCATTTTTCAAAGAGGGAGACTCTGTAGGAGTTAGCAGTTTTAAGTCACCTTTTAAGTGTTGGCATGAGAAGGAAGAGAAACTAACTTGAAGAGTGTATTGTCCAGCCCAGGGATATCTGCTCTTCCCTTGAAATTTGCCTTAACCTTGAAATATGAAGACTACCACCAGTGGGCCTGAATCATATGGTTTTATTAAATATTTCTCAAGTAATCCAAGAATAAGGACCGAGATAGTAACTGTCTGACCATTTTAAGAATGACAGAGGTGTGTAACTATGACTGGTTTAAAAAAAAAAAATCTGTTGCTGTATACAGTCCTTTTCAGCTTTTGCCCACACAACTTGGAATGGGCAGCAGGCACCAGCCCAGCTGGTTACAAAACAGTTGAAAATCTGAAGGAACTTGGGTTTCTGTTTGAGCTTTAAACAGACCTGTGGTTCAGTTAGATGGAGTGTAGTTGTCTCTGACTGAAGATACTAGAAACGAGAAACAGTATTAGCTGTTCTAAGCATTTTAGTTCAGCTATTGAAAATCTTCAACCAAATCATTCGCTGTTCTCTGTGTGCTCTTTGTGCTGTATAGCGCCTTCCTACTTGATAAAAACTACTCTGTAGTAAGTAGTTTTTACTTGCTCCATTACATAATTCTGTGTTTGGCACAATAGTTAATGTAATGTGTAGAGCAGCTGTTATCAACTCTACTGCATATGCGTACACATTTTTTTTCCACCAAAAGTGATGCTGAGCAGTATGAAGTCACTAGGGTTTCCAAAGTCACCTTGAAGCTTTTGGATTGATTTAGTGGTTAGGAAGGTGGTGGATGCATCACAGTTTCTTGTAAGCTAGTTCAAGTTTGAAATAAATTAAAACTGACAACTCACTAAATGAACGCCCCTCCTCTGCCAAAAAAGGGGGTATGGGGGCTTCTAGCTTTCAGCTGTCAGATTGCTTTGTATGTTGTTGAAAACGCTTTTCCAACTGCAGCATCAATGTGCAATTGCAAATGGAGCTGTGGAACATACTGATTTTATTTCTAGAGCTTGAGAGTGACTAAAGCATGTAAGGGTACAGTCCCTGTGCTCCAGAGGCTTACACCTGCCTTTTAATAATTAAACATACTTTAAACCTTTTGAGCTTTCTCACAGCTTTAAAAAAAAAAAAAAAAAAAAAAAAGCTTGTAGAGGTAACACGTCAAGCTTAGCAGAGCAGTACTAACCGTATTCTGCTCTTTTTCTGCTATAGTAGGAAACCATTTAGCTGGATTTGTAACTGAGAAAAGGGCACAAGCTGCAGTTCAGCTAACTAACTAGAGCACTTTTGTAGACTACAAGTCAAGCTACATGTCTTGCCCCTTACCTAGATCTGGAAAAAGGACAGGCTTAAGTAACAGATGCACTAAACCTATCCAAATGTGACTTTCCTTTTCTTGTCAACACAAGGCCTCAATAATTAGAAAACACTGTGTGTCCCCTCCTAAAGCTTAACAAGTGCCATCATGTATGTGTGTATATATATGTACGTATGTATAAATCTATATACATAAATACGTTTTATATGTATGCGCATATTTATATGCATGTATATATAAAATCTGATGTATTGTAACAACTGTTGTCCTGGTTACTAGGTTCATGATCAAGAGAGCACAAGGAAGAAAACGATTTGGTATGAAAAACTTCAAGAAGAGATGGTTTCGCCTGACAAACCATGAGTTTACCTATCAGAAAAGCAAAGGTAACAAAGGTTTGCCAGTCTTTTTTTGACACATTAAAGTGAAGATTAAACATAAGGATTGTGTAAGAACAGAAAACTGAGATCTAGATCTGTAACTGTAGAAGGCAAAGTGCAGGCAAGTCTGTCAGCCTGTATGTTCTTGCCCTTTTTTTACTATGTCTATACTGACTGTTAGAGAAGCTTCTTGGATAGCATAGTACCCTATAAATTAGCAGAATATTTGATAATATTTGTCTAATATCAGTTATCAATATCATCTGTAGGTTTCACAGTTAAGTAGTAGATTGTCCAGGGAAACAAAATTCAGGATACAAATACCTTACGCTGGGATTTGTGTTTGTATTGAACACTGTCAGATGCATCTCAGCTTGTTCTCATAAATTTTGTAGCATTGGCACAGCTGGCTGCGGTAGGCAGGGATTTACCTGCAAGCTTTGAACTTGCAAAAATATGTTCACTTAATGTTGCCTAATATCAAGGATTTTGCTTTTTGCAAAGTGTTCCTGTCTGTTCAGCAGTACACAACAAATACTACTTCCTTCCATCATATAAATACATAGGGAGTGAGAAAGATAAGGAAACATGTTCAGATCATGCCAGTCATCATTTCACACTCAACTTTGAGATCTTATGTCACCACCATCAACCTAGTTCAGTTGAGCTGACAGGAATGATTTCTTTCATTGTCACCTTCTCAGGAAATACAGTGCATCCTGCTGCGGTAGTCAGTTTCTAAGAGGTTTGCTAGCATAATGTAGTGCAGCTGAAAACAGAAATGAACTTAAGATAATACTTAAGGACCATGCTGGTAAATCCCTGCTGAGTGAAAGATTTTTTTTTTTCTTGTGCAGTCAAAATGATCTTCAAAGGAACTGAATCAGCCCTTAGAATAAGGGCAAGAGGGTGAGATTGAGTTGTGAATAAGTTGCTCAGTATCTCTGTGTGTGTATGTTCTGCAGGTGATCACCCTCTGTGTAGCATTCCAATTGAAAACATTCTGGCAGTGGAAAGACTGGAGGAGGAATCCTTTAAAATGAAAAATGTAAGTAGGTCATCTTCATTAATTTACTTGTTAGGCTGGTCTAGATCCACCAGCCTAATCGCCTTTTTCCCTTTTGTAACCTGGATTGAGTTTCTGTGAAAGATGTACAATCACAGCTGCTTGTTCTGTATATAGTAACAGGAGTTTCCAAAAGTACAGCCCATTCAAATTCTTAACAGCCCAGTCAGCAGTCTTTGGGTTTCGTGATCTGCAGCACACACTGACCACTACTGATCAGCTGTCTGGGCTACATAATGTCAGACACAGGTAAGATAATCGAGTCCCTGCCCTTTCTGTCAGACCTCTCTGTTGGGAAGGAACTGACTGCTTATAATTGTGAAGGATCACATTTTCTTTCTTAGCTATTAGGGTTTCTTTATTGGTTAATGAAAGTGCATATATATTTGGGTAAGATCATGTGCCAGAACATCATCTGTGCTTTGCCAGTATGGTTTAGCATTTTGGTTGCCACATTAGGGAATAAAATACAGCTGTATTTCTCATGCATGGAACACTACTGCCAACTTCTGTATGCGAGACATACCATCCGTTGTGTAAGAACAGTTCTTAGACATGATCAGTTTAGGTGATGTTGGGAGCCTTTTTCATACTTCTCTGCCTGTAAAGCTGAGTACAGTCCATAAAAAGTTTTATTTAAAAGTAAACAAAAAACCAGCTTGGTGTTTTCTAGTTCTAAACATGCATCTTCTAAAGACTTCTTTATACACATAAATGGTTGTGACTTTTAGCTTTTCTGCTTTTAAGTCTTTCCTGCCATCTGCACTGCTTGTGGACACCATGCAGGGCAGTGCTCAAACCTGCCGTAGATATTAGGTTCCTCAATCAGCACTTTATTAAAAGTGAAATATAATGCTTGACTAGTCAGTATTTTCCCGGTTTCAGGTATTATTTTGGTAGCATAATCTCTCTCTGTTAAAAGATGAAATAAGTTTCAGTTCACTTGCTTCTAGAGCACATCTTCATTGTACTGTAGCTGGCTCTGGTGTTTATAACTATTGTTAATTACATAGGCAAAAGCAACCAAGCTGCAAAATAATTCTCAAGCTATCAGAAGGCAGCTGTAACATGTGATGAACTGTTGCCAACTGTACTCTGCAAAATAACTTGATAGAACTAAAAGTAGCCATACAGTTGAGATAAAATTTACTGTGTGTGGAAAGGAGCTGAGCTATAATTCTGACCAACTCTTCAGTGAAAGCAGCCTTAAACTTATGCTGAATCTACTGGGCTAGAATGCATCCAAAATATCCCTTTATTGTGAAGATTTATTATAGGGAAAATATCCCTTTATTGTTAACATCAGAAACTGGGCTACTTTGGTTGCTTAAATTCAGTATTACCTAGGAAATGAAGGTGACTACATCCATTCTGGAAAGTAAGGCTCAGAGTCTTTCCATAAGCAGTAGAAAATACCATTATCACCTTCCCATGCTAATATATTCCCATTTATCTTGCCATACATAAATAGAATACTGCAGCAAGAACAGAATTCTCAAAACAGCACAGCAGATGTATTTGCGATGGATATTCCATCATGGGTGCTAAGTGTGATTAAAGATCCACGTTTTCTATAAATACTCTCTATGTATCTGTGCTCTGAATTGCACCAAGTGTGTCTTCCTCACTCCTGATAAATCTGCCTGTCTGGCAGTAAGGCCAGTAGCCTTCACCTTCCTTAAGCACAGTTTGGGGAGTGTGGGGATGGCTTTAAGTACTGTTCAGGTCTTCTGTGTTGTTTGAGAAGCAACTGGTGGTTTTGGTAGTGTAAAGGTCTTGGAACCACTTGAAATTCTTGGCTTAGTTGTGGGCTTCTCAGTAACAGTTGCCATATGTTAGTTCACTTAGGTTGGTATCCCCTTACACAAAGCCATACTCCTTAAATCTGTTCCTTTGTTGTAATGCAGAAGGCTCCGTTTACCCCAGCAGGACATTAAAATTCTTTTCCCTGTAGTTCTGTGTTAACGGAGGGTTGAGCTGCACACTCCTGTCTTCCTCATTCCTTCCTTCCCTATTCCGCAAACTCAAACTACCAGTTATGTCCTGAAAAGTTTTATTAAAAGGACTCTCTCTTTGGTGTCTATTTTGGCAGAGCTGGACTGATCACACTAGCAGCTCCTACACTGCTCTTGTGTGTTGCACCTTTCTAATTATTGTCTGACATCTATAAGGATACTAAATCCAGGGAAACGACTGTTGGAGCTTTCCCTTTCCTGTTAGAAGAGACATTGTATAATTAAAAAACCTGTTCATTCACAAATTAGCAAGTATATTTGCAAGCTGCTTTGAAGATGTGCACCTAAAAGTGTCACAAGGGAAGAAGAGATTGCACCTGGTGCCACTCTGCAATGTTCTCCTGACCAGCGAGGTGCAGAATTCAGGCCAATGTTTCAGGTCTTCATAATAGACAAAAGTGAATTTCAATTTTGGTGGAGTTTTTCTTTTTTTGGTGGGCTTTGGGGTTTTTTTGGTGCGTCTTTGTTTTTCTTTTTAAAGTAACACAGAGAAACTGGCTGTTTGGAAAATAATATTCCACATGATACGGGCAGTGTAATCTCTAACGATTTGTGTAATCAAATGAAGAAGTAGAGGGGGGGGAGGGATAATGCAGGAATACCTGAGAGAGAGAGGAAAACCCATTAAAATTAAGTATTTGCAGAAGCCAGAGGAAGTGAAGGTGGTTGACATTTGCCTTTCCAAAGGCAGTTAAGATCACTAACTTGAGCTTAGTTATCTTCAGTCCATGATCAGTATAATCGAGCAATAAGGCTGTGCATCAGAAACTTGCTTCTTCAAGAGGAGGAAAATAAATGTGATTGTGCCATTTTAGGTTGCAAGCTGTTTTGAACAGGCAGGAGGGCTCTAGTTTAGATTTTCAGTGCCCAAGCCATAATGCAGAATTAATGTGTAATTATTTGAATCACCCTATGGCGATTAAAGAGAAACTGTATTGCTGTGATATGCTAATAGCAGCTATAGTTGGGTGTAGAAGCGTGGAAGTTATTAAAAGGAAAGAATCATACTGAAATAGGTGTTAAAAAGACTAGACATATGGCAGTATATTAAAGCAAAGCTGTCACTAAGGCTGGATCCAAACTTTCGTTTTTCTCTTTTCTGCCCCCTGCTGACTAGCATTTCCTTTCAGCCCTGCGTTGGGTCCCTCTGTCAGCCGTCCAAAACTTGGAGCTGCAGCATTACTAAAATTGCATCCCTGAGACTGAAAACAAATCTTGTTGAGGCCCAACCAGCTAGTTGATATTAGCTGTTTGTAAATCATCTCCTACAGAAACAGTATCTTACTCCTTGTACCAGGTGAAAGGTCTTGTTGTTTTAAGGGCATATTTGCTGCTTGGTTTTGTGTTGAAATGTATTTATTGGTGCATTCTTTTAGTATGCTGTGTTTTTCCTTCAATAAATCATCAGTCTGAGCCCAGTCTTAGGTTGACTGACTCATTCTGGTGGTTTATACTGTGGCTTATTTCCTTATTTGCAGATGTTCCAGGTGATCCAGCCTGAAAGAAGAGTCCTGTATATCCAAGCAAATAATTGTGTGGAGGCCAAGGACTGGATTGATATCCTCACCAAAGTCAGCCAGTGCAACAAGAAGCGCCTCACAGTCTACCATCCCTCTGCCTATCTTAATGGCCACTGGCTTTGCTGTAAAGCTACTGCAGATAATACTCCTGGCTGCACACCCTGCACAGGGTAAGGATTGGTGACATGCTGTTGGTCTAGGTATTGCCAGGGGTATGTGCGTTTCTGCAGTGTGACTTGCAGCTATGCAATTACCAAGAAGATCTGCCAGGTGAACAGTTGTCGTGTTTTCAAAGGCCATCTTTGTTGTTATTTCTGATACTATCAGTATCCGCATATCTTGGTCAAAATGTTGGAATTTTTAGAGTTCGAGACATTGATAGGAATTTACTGTGGGATAAGATACTTTCGTTCTGATCGTCTGTCATTGGTAAAAATGTCAGAAATCTCTTCAACGTCCTGTTTGTAAATTCCTGAAACAGACAATCATCTGCTTCTAGATTTAATTCTAAACTGATCTTTTCCTAAGGGGCCCACTCATGCTGTCTGTTAAATGAAGAGGTACTGTCTGGTTCGTAGGAAACTATTTCCATCTAAAATGAGAGAAGCAACAACTCTGTAGTGGTAGTTAGTCTCAAAACGTAAGACCTGGACGGTTGAGAGTTCAGTGCTTTGGCTCCGCCATCTGGTTATAGCAGACTAATTCACCAAAATGTCTGGATACTGATCCAGTCCTCTCTTTCAAGTCAGAGTGAAAGCATGCTGGATAAATCTAGGCATGAAGAAGTTTGAACTTGCCTACTTTTTCTTTTGGGAAAAATAGGAAGCTTTGAGCTCCATTATATACAATTTGTTGGCTTTCACAAGTACACACTTTTACTTTCATTCTTGTTAAGTGCTTTTTGTGCCATAATATACTGTTAGTGTATAACTTCTGCCTCTCTTCCTGATGCCTTACAGAGGCCTGCCAGCAAATATACAACTGGATATAGATGGAGATAGAGAAACTGAGCGCATCTACTCTCTTTTCAACTTGTATATGCCAAAATTGGAGAAAATGCAAGGTGAGGATGAAAGATCATTGCATTTCCAATACACTTAGCAAGGCAAAAATAGCTGTGAAAAATTGTATGTTCTAGCTAGACCAGCCTTGCAAATCACATCCTAGAACACAGTGGCCATTATTTAACTTGTTTCCTCTTCTGCTGTCTTGAGACAGTTGTGTGAATTATTTTTGATGCAGTGTGCGGTCTCATAGTCTGTACAAAGTTCTTTGCGTAATAAACAGTTACGGTCCTAACCACAGCATCCTAAAATAGCATAGGCACAGAGCATTGCTTGGATGCTCTGAATTGACAAATCAGAGCGTGCACGAAACCAGAAGTTTACTGATCCTGAAAAGAAGCACCAGCAAAGTTGAGGTTTCAGTGGAACATGGTTTTGTGTTACCAGAAGTCATGTGCACATCCCTGGTTCAGATCCCAAGAACAGGCTGGATACAAATAATTTCTCAGGAAGGCTCTTTCGGAATTATCGGCGGAAGGTGACCTGTGGATGTCTGTAAAATGTTGAAAAGTGAAGTTTAGGGTAGGAAACCCTCAGGAGCTGAGAGGAGCAGAGATGTGACATGAAGGATAAAAGAAAGAAGAGACAGCAGAGGAAGTTAGTACTAGTAGGCATGCCAAGAAAAGTATCCGGTGTACATGGTGCCAGACTCGAAATCCCAATTTAGCACAAGGAGTGGCAGGGAAGCCTTCACTGTGGCACTGATCTTTAAATAGGACTTTATTTTATAATATGAGATAAGCCAGTGGTGTCAAACACAGAGATTGGAAAGCACTTTAATCCATTCCTGGCTGCCATGCAATGGCAAACTTAAGATCCCCAGCACTTCCGAGCTGTCTGAACCAATGCCCAGCTTTCCCCTGTTCCGAATCCGCACTGCCAGAGCCAGCATCGAGTTTCAGTGTCGGGGAAAAGGACGCAGGTCTGGCGCAGACAGTGCAGCGGGGGAAGATAACGCGAAAGCTGAGACTGAGACAGCAGTAAAGGTAGAAGGCTAGGGAAAAATAGAGACAAAGTAAAATATTCTCTCTCCCCTTCTAATACGCTCGGCTACAATGCAGAAGTAGATCACATGATGAATGTGTTGCAAATGTTCATGTGTAATCAGTGTCCTGATCTCTTAGCCAGGAGGGCTCCCTGGTAAGATAGGAAGGTAGTATGACTTGCCCCTTCTTAGGATATGTCCTTAAGCAGGCAGCCAGGTCGTAGTCATGAGATAATTCTGCTTATGCTTATTGTATGAATCTTCCAGGGGTAATGTGGTAAAACATCTTGTGTGACTACTTCGACCTGTAGTTGTTTTGAATTCAGTCTGTTGTGCAGTGCCGTACTTGCTGCTTAGCTGCTGCTTAGGGATGGAACCTGTCCTTCTGACAAGTGAATACTTGACTTCGTGCAGACCAACCCTGCAGCACAGTGGCAGAGTTAGGCCTATGTCAGAGTTCCCAAAGTATGTACATGGGGTACTGCTAGTGGTAATTGAGATGAAAGCATTGCCTGTGCAGCAAAGGACAGCTTCACACCAAGCCAGGAGCAGCTGCCAGGCTTCCTGCCCTTTCCTTATGAGACGAGGAGGAGGGAACTGGCATGGGACAATCTCTGTGCCTACCAACAGCCCAGCAAAAGGACAGGAAACTGCTCCTTCTGCTGTTGCTGTCAGCCACAGTTCTCTGGTGGTCATACAGAAGCAAACCAAGGAACTGTATGAACCCCAGACTGAGTATTTTTAGTCTGCTTGTCTTGCCTTTTTCCCCCTGCTTATCTGATACCTATTCCCGTACTTTATTTTCTTCCCCAGAGGCCTGTGGCAGCAAATCTGTGTATGATGGACCTGAAGAGGAAGAATATTCTACATTCATCATTGATGATCCTAAGGAGACGTATAAAACACTAAAGCTGATTATTGAAGGTGTTGGAACTTTAGAGCAAGAGCATGCTCAATATAAGAGGGATAAATTTAAGAAGACAAAATACGGAAGCCAGTAAGTATAATGGGTTGTCCAAACAGGGGAACAGTCCTGGGAAATGGTATTTCCCTTGCTTATGTTTTGGCCTTCACCATATTCATGTTCAAAAAAGATCCTGCAAATACACACAAAGTAGGATTGTGACTTAGGATTGATATCACAATATTTTAAAGGACTGTAAGGAATTTTTAAATGCTTATTTTTTAATGCAGTTTCATTCATAAAATAAGCGTGGGGTTTGGTTTGGGTTGTGGTTTTTTGTTTTTTTTTTTTTTTTTTTTAATTTTGAACCTGTGCTCGTGGAATGAGCAGTAAATACCAGAAGATACATGTACTTACCAGTTTATTTTAGAGTGTTGGTTTAAAAACAGGAAGAGTAGCTGATACAGCCACATGACTGTATTTTGTGTACAAAAATAAAGGAGCATTCTGCACATGGCTGTATACAGCCACATGACTGTATTTTGTGTACACATAAATAAAGGAGCATTCTGCACATGGCTGACGAAAAAGAGGATCACTTCAATCAGTCAGTTCTTCCAGTTCAAGTAAGATGCAGTATTATCATTACAATTACAACTTTGAAAATCAAACTTAGGGAAGAGGTTTTGTCTGTCCACTTTCTGACATTTTGATGTCCTGACAGAAAATTCTGTGTAGTACTTTTTCCTGGTTTTTTCTTTTCTTTTAGAGAGCATCCCATCGGCGACAAGAGCTTCCAGACGTACATCAGGCAGCAGTCAGAGATCTCAGCACATTCCATATGAAGTGCAAAGGAAATCACAGAGGACAGTGCTGAAGGGTCAATCAGTGAAGCTTAATAGCAAAACAAAAGGGAAGCCACACATGTAGCAAAATGTATGGATAAGTGTCAAGCTTACAAACTTTGAGACTTGCTGAACGTATTCTTTTTTCAAGAAACTGTTACAATAGTTGCTATGCACTTTATTCATCTGGTTATTGACAGATGATAAAACTCTGCCTTCTAGGCAGTTGTTGTCATGTGTATTTTTAAATTTGCTTTGGTTTCTTGGAATCTAGTGATCAGTTCAATGATCGAGGTGTGTGGACTTCATCTTGACAACTCCAATGCAATTCCTTATGTTTCAGAAACCAAGCATGCTGCTAATATGCAGCATTTTCTAGAATGGTTGTTTGTTACTGTTTTTTGGTCCTGATTAATGTATATTATGTCACACCCCTGCGTGCTCTCTTAGGAAAAGCTTAGTAACACTTTACTTTTAATGCCTGCATTTAGAAAGGAAACGGAGAAAAAACCCTCTGATGTAATCTCTTGCGTTGTAGCTTGTATTCTGAGCAGGCCAAGGAGCAGGCCTTTTGTTTTTACAGCAGCATAATTTTTGCTAAGTGTGCACAGTTTTTAATAGAAATTAAGATCTGAATGGTACTCTTGATATTTTTGAGATACAAAGTCATTTCTCCAGACACATTCAGCAGAGTTTGGTTTTGAACATGCAATCTCAGCGGTATAATAAAACTGACTCTCATGAATATGAGTAAGAAAGAAATGAACTTATGTCATAGCTACATGTCTCTCTTATGCAGTCCAGTGAATGGTAATCTTTGAAAGTCTGCCTACTGAAGGGCAAGGTAAGCTGATTTTGATGACCTTTTACCACCACAGCGAGAAGGACGAATAGAATACAAGTCTGGCAGCTGAGACACACTGACTCCCAGGCACAAAAGACGTCAAGATGGGTTTTGTCTGAAAGGATGTTTAAGCACTGGAGTCCATGCTATCCTAGTACCGCTTGCTTTTCTGGAAAACAGATTTGTACTTTTCCAAAAATGTTTTTAAATACTTTTTTAAAGAGACTTGTTAAAGAATATTTAGTATATTAACACACAATGGTAACTTGTTAATATTCCGAGTGTAGTGAAAATGGAATGAGCTGTGTATCTCACTAATACCAACAAAAGTCATTAAGGAGGCAATAAAGATCTGCTAAATATAAGATATATATTTATGTATGCTGTTTAGTTGTACACCGTAACTTTCCTCTGTATAAGGGTCTGATTTACAAACATCTAGCTTTGATGGCATGGAAGCCTGCATGATGGACTTCAAGCTTCTGTGGGGTAGAAGCTAGTGTTGGTTTTAAGCTGAATTGGAACAGAAAGCATTGAACTATCAGTTTAATGTGAAGATATCTGTATCTTTGCTTAAAGTGTTACAGAGTAACTCTTAACTGTGTCCTCATTGCATCTGACATGATTTAAGATGGCTGAAGTACTTTGAATGCCTGTTTGTTAGTGATGCTCTTAGGAATGAGGTTTTCTTTTTGTTTGAGTATATAGTCGACCACCTCCTAGTAGATGATAAATGATCTTTTTTTCATCTTCACCCAGCAGACTGGGGAAAGGGAAGTAACGAAACATTGCAGAGATGCATTTTGGACTCCAAGCTTTTAGCTGCCATGAACTGCAATTTTTAACGTGTATTTGTAACTTAATGTTGTTTATAAAATACTAATGACCTGTAATGTGTGTTCTACTTGCCAATTAAAAGAAATGTTTTATTTCTGAAAACTGTGTGCACATTTGGAGTCTGTTTAACTCACAGTGGTCACCAGGGGTGCCTGTTGGCACAGCATCTGCTGTTCAGAGTTGGACCATGGATGGAGATCCTTATGAGTTGTCCTGGTTTCAGCTGGGATGGACTTAATTTGCTTCCTAGTAAACCGATCTCTGTGGGGTTCTTGAGTCCCATCCACGCTCCTCCTCCCACACCCACCCTTTTTCTTGGGTCAGAGTGGGACTCTGCAGTGAACCAGACTGGGCACCTGAGCCAGCCAGAAACTACTTTTGCAAAGAAAGCAGTTACTGCTCAGCTAGATCAGGCTTTTCATCTGATTCCTTGTGTTACTACACAGCTGTTGCTGCTGTGAGGGAGGGGTGAGTCCATGTTGAAAGGACAGGAGGAAAGAGTTGAGAGCACAGCACCTTGCGTGTAGATTGGCTCATGACCCTGTGGAACCACCACCCTTCTGAATAGGACCTGTTCTGTGGCAAAATCTTGGGCATGCTGAGATTTGTGCAAGTCAGTCTTCTGGAGCTTACCAGTCCTCTCTGGATACTCATGTGGACTAAGCTTTGGCTCTGAGGCATCGTGTGACAAGCTGCACTCACTGGTTCTGTGGGGAGTGTTTGCAGGAAGGCTAGGCAACAGTCCCTCCGGGTTAGAAAGCTGTTGACTGGCTCATTCAGGAGTGTGTTCGTCCAGCTCATGTTCAAGGTAACTCCCACTGCTGTATCAGGCGTCTCTGTCACCAGAACACAGGCGTGCATTTCTGAGAAACTTCTGGAGAAGAGCTTCTGCAGGCATGCTCTAGATGAGTGACAGCAATGGTTTAACAGGTAAACCACAGCCAGGAAAGAAAGCCAAACTGATGGTGGAAGACACATCACCAGTGTCTTGGTGAAGGTGAACTTGACCACAATTACGCATATGTGTGTTTTTGCTGAGGAATTGTAAACCTTGTTTTAAAAACAAGCAAGGTTTTAAGTAAGATGAGGTAGTAAACTGACACAGGATTTGTAAGAAATGAGCAGAGTTAAATGCAAAATTACTGTAACACCATTCCCAGGTCTGTCTCTTTTCCACTCAATCTCATTCAGTGTTTATAATCATTTTGTTTTCCTGCTAACATGTCTTAGCTTAAGTCAATAGGAAATCTTTGAAAGCTGCTTTTCTTACGGCATAACTTAATTAACAGGGTTGGTGAAGGGGTTGTGTTAAAACTGTATTTCCAATACTTGCTTAGCCTCTGTCTCCTGTCTGTCTGCAGCATATGTTTCTGATGTTATCTTCAGAAATACTCAGCAAATCCTGCCCACAAGACAGCTGACTTGATAGGGACACTTGGTACAGCATCCCTTATATCTGGAATGAAGAAAATAACATTAAAAAAAAAAAAAGCATAGCCATAAGTAAGCATGTCAGGTCAGTTTTCTTCTCTCTTCTGTTCCAGTCTGAAAGGCAAAAAAATGATTTTTAACAGAAAAAAATTTAAAAGCCAACCTGTTTTCTCCTGACTCCTGATGCCAAAGGAGATCCTCCTGCCTGTTTTCTCCCTCGCTGAACCAAGGCGCTAGGGCATGGCTGACCTGGTGACAGGACCAAGCGGCCCATTCCAGTTCAAAGGAGGTGGCGTCTCTCGCCAGGCAAATGTCTTCGTGCATTTCAGAAGTAAGGAGTTCAGACTGGGAGCTTTGGCTGTGAAACCGCACACCCGAAGTCAAGTTTCCTGTTAGTTTTCCAAGGCAATGGATGGGAGTTTAGTTGACAGATCAAATCTTGTCACTGTGTGTGCATGTTTTCTAGGTGGATGGAGTAGAGATGGAGAGCAGCTGCCGCAGTGATGACAAATTGCTCTTACGGCCTTTTCGTGCTGTGGCTGTTGTGTCTGAAGCTGTGCTGGGATGCAGTCGGTTGGGCAGCAGGAGTGACAAGCCTTGCACACGCCAATGATGCCTCAAAGCTCTGTTGGCACCAGTGGCACTTGGTTCTTCACCCAGTAGGATTTTAATGAGGTCTGTGTATGGATGAGAGGGTTGGAGAACGTGGTTCTTGTCTGGAAATGTTTCCGTGTAAAAATCGCCAAATGGAAAAAAAGAAAAACACGATGTGCTATCTTAATACAAAGAGCACCCAGGGCCCACCACACCCTTAGAAGGTTCATGGGAGTAAGCGTCAGCGACTGCTGTCTGAGAAGCTGTGAGAAATCTGTGAGAACTTCTGTCTACACGAGAAGCTGATTTTGGGGCTAAGGCGGCTGGCTGCGCGACGCAGCTGTCTGAGCTGTTGATGTGACTCCCATCTCCATCCCTTCTCGGCAATACTCCACACAGTTCCAAGGAGGTCATTTCAACTTTTAATCCTGTAAGCATGCTGTGCGAGAAGCTGGCCTGGATAGCAGGAGAACGCGTGAACCCTGCCAGTCCCCATTATTAGCCCCAGGAAATGGGTGCTGCGGGAGGACTATGGCGTAGGGCAGCGTACAGCTGGAGGCTGGGACTGATGCTGGGTGGTGCTGGGAGATAAAGCTGAATGGCATCTTCCCGTGAGCCACCTTCTGCATTCATTACAGCTGGAGACAAAGGCTAGCAGGCTGACTGGAGAAGACGTTTCTTTCTGTCTCTGAGCTAATGATGTCATTAAACAGTAAATGAATTATTCCAAAGCTCAAGTGGGCACCGAGGAAAAGACAAGGTTTTAAGACAGAAGCGCTGTATTCCTACGTGTGTAAGATTCTGGATATGGGCTGTGTAAGAAAAGTCTGGAAGAAGCCACCACAGAGCAAATGATTGTTCTGGGTTCCTAAAATAACATAAGATAAAATAGGATCCTAGGAGATTCATCCTGAGGATAGAAACCAGCCCTCCTAACTTCTGAAGAAGTCACAAATGCCTTTCAATTTCAATTCCCATTTCTCATCTACTGCTCCATTTGAGTCACTCCAATTTACCTGAAATGTTCAAATCATTGGGTTTATCATGTTTGTGCAGAGCTATTACTTTTGACTGCAAAGTTGCCTGGTGGTAGCAGGTTTGCCTGCAAAGTTAATGTGGATGTATTGATTAAACAAAAGGCTCACCAGCAGCCTGGGCTAAATGTAAAGAATGTTTAAAAGATAAAAAGGGAAATCGGCTTTTACTGGTTTGAAAATGTTGCTATGCTGAATCTTGCCAGAAACATACCCCAGCTGTACACAGTTCTGGTTAATGTCGAGGGCAAATTCTCTCCACAAGTGTGGGGCCTGTATGGTGTCTGACTAATTTTACTAAATTCACTCAACTTCTTTAGTCTCTGTCACAGTTGTCACCGTTGCACTGTCCTGCCCTAAAGCTGTCAAAAGGAGATAAGTTTTTTATTATTCACTTGAGGCCACAGCAAATGTGCTGCCTGGATATGGACTCTTACTCTTACATGAAAACATGTAAGTCTTGACAGAGGTGACAATGGTGCACAGGGTTGCCATCAGGTAGCAGAGGTGTGAATAAATAAATTTATTTAATTAAGAAAGGCACTTTGGATAAGTGTAGCCATGTATTTCTCTGCGGGTGGACACTAAAACTGTAGTTGTCATGTTTGTGTAGAGAAATCTGTTGATGGGAATAAAGGAAGTGAATTTTATGAATTATAGGGGAAGAAAAAGGGAAAAACTCACTTGATGAAAACAGAAACTGTGCACGAAAAAGGCCACCCTGAAACACCTTGTGTTTTGCTTTCTTTAGCAACTGTTTCTGTGTTACAGCTCAGCTATAATTCCTACTTCTCACCCTCTCCAGAAGCCATCCTCTGGCAGCCATGACATCCTATGCCTGTGATGGGCATGACTTGAGAGGCTCACAGCTGAGAAAAGCAACTTTAAAAATAGACAGGCTCATCTGTGATGTCTGGATGCTTTGACTCCCGCTGAGCCACGGTGTTGTGAGGACAGCCCCATGGTAGGTTTTCTCCTTGGTAAAGCGCCCTTGAAGAGATTCCTGCTCCCCCGCCCCAGCTGTGTTTCAGCATCCCATTAATAGCACTGATGCAACTGAATCAGTGAAATAACTGGGAGTTGTTAAGAGGGGAGATTTTGGAAAAACCTGGATCATCTACCTGACCGGGTTTACAGCAGCCTCACAAACACTTGCATCAGCACACCTGATGAGGTGGGCACAAGCCACCCCAGACAGCTTTGCCACCAGAGCGCATGCGTCTCCCAGCTATGCTCCAAATCCATTTGTTTCCAACACCATCCCACCTCATGTTCCCTATTAACATCACCGATGCGCAGCGCCGTCTGTGACCCGACCTTCTTCTGAAGTCAGTATTGCCTGAGTATACGTCCCCCCCAAAAAAACCCACACTGTTACTTGTCATCAACAGTATGTGAGGTGGCAGGTGACCCCTGTCCCTATTGTCATCTTTTGCCTTGTCTATGTGTGCGGCCTGGCGGCTGCCCCAGGGCCCTGCTGTTCTTCCAGCATGAGAACCAGGCAAAATCAGAGAGAAATTCAGCTCCGAGGTCTGGCTCTTCCTGCTGGCACAGTACCATGTTTC
This sequence comes from Fulmarus glacialis, assembly GCF_000690835.1. Classification (NCBI taxonomy): domain Eukaryota; kingdom Metazoa; phylum Chordata; class Aves; order Procellariiformes; family Procellariidae; genus Fulmarus; species Fulmarus glacialis. The sequence goes on along the minus strand of NW_009231317.1, from coordinate 51,149 downwards.
CTCAGGGTTTACCACGGGGCTGGATCTGTGATAGCGGCTCTGGCACCCTCCCCACCAGCTCTTTGCTGCCTTGAAATCCTGTGGTGAGGACCACCACAGGCTCAGAGGCAGGTTTCCTACTAGAGAGCTGTGCCTGAACCTCTCTTCTTTGAAAAATGTCATCCTTCTTCACTCCGGAGAAGTCCCCTTGGCATAATTTCTATTGAAGGTGCCAGGAAGAGGGAACAGTAAGCAAAAAGCCCTCGTACGGAGCAGTTTGGAGAGCCCTCTGAGGGGACCTGGCACTGATTCTCAGCAGAGGGTAGCTGGTGCCCAAGTTGTTTTGGTGTCAGAAGGAGATGGCCGATGCTTTCTCTTTATTTAGAAGTTGCGAGTGCAAAAAAGAGGGGATGAAGAAACTGGCAGGCCTGGGCAGGTAGTAAGTATCAGCCAGTTGCATTAAGAAGAGGAAGGCCTAGGAAGCTCCATGGGGGCTGGAGGAAGGCAGGACCCATCCTCCTGGGCTGGTAGGGGCCAAGTCCCCAGGTGTTTGAGAGCCTGCTCGGCTCTTAGGGTGGGACCTAACACAGTCAAGGTAAAGCAAGAGCCAAAAGGCCTTGGGGAGGCTCAGGCAGAAGAATCAGAGCCCGTTTTGCCCACCAGGCTCCCAAAGTTGAATGATGCTCCCTTAATCAGGCTGTTCAGTAATTAGTTTTCTCTGCCTGTTTCTCCCACCTGAGCATTTCCTGCCGCGCGAGAGAGCTGTTGCTTTCTGTTGTGTTCCTCAGAGCAACACCTGGCTGTTGCTATGAGCCACCACACAGCCACATGTGCGTGGACCACCTGCAGCTGCAGTGGCTGTCCGCCTGCCTGGGGCCAGCAAGGAGGAGAGCGGGGCACTTCTCCGCCGGCTCCCTGCAGGAGGGGGCTGCTGAGAGTTCCTCCAGGCAAGGCTGCTCTGCCTGGCGCAACTTTTTCTGCCAATCCTTCCTTCCTTCCTGTCTTCCTTCTTCCTTCCTCTAAATGTACCGGGTTGGCCCTGCCCTTCCAAAACTGTCCCCATCTCTTCTCCTCACCTCGTGCCTGGGGAGAAGAGACAGGGACAGCCCCTGCTTCCCAGCGCCTTCCTCTTGTCCCACGTGCCAGGCCCAGCCTGCTGCCCCTTCCTGTGTCTCAGACCTCTTGTTCACCACTGCCCTAGTCCTGATTGCCATCACTAATTAGACAATCACCTAAAGACTGGGTGTGGAAGGGACCTCTGGGGTCCACCTCATCCCACCTCCCTCTCAAACAGATCAGACAGATCTTTCGACTCCTCCTGAGTCTGTGAGGCACCACCACTGTCTTCACTCGGTCAAAGATGCCACTCGGGCGGTGATACGACATTACAGTCAAAGAGGAAGGAAGCTGATGAGCTCTCTGTGGAGTGTTTTTATTTTTCCTTCCCTCACAAATACAATAACCTCAGTACTCCTTGGAGCTGAGGGGGTGCAAAAGAAGTATTTCCATGCCATAGGCAACGATGCAAGCATCCTTGACTGTAAAATCTCACTCATTGAGTATTTGTATGTAGCAGGGGCTGAGTGTTCAAAAATGGAGATTAGGGGCTTTGAAACTGCATTGATCAGAAGTGGGTTTTCTTTTCCAGGGGCTGGGGAACGATGTTCTGCTGAATATGTTCATATACAACTCTTAGAGCGCTGTTTGAGTGTTACTTAACCAGGCAATTTCTGATGTCTTGTTGACATCCACAGGAAACAAGATCTGTATTCCAAATTAATTCAATAACAGCCATAAGACAAAGAAGATGGGATCTGTCTCTCCAAATGTAGATGTCCACCATGTAGATGCTTACATTTCAGTTAGTTACTCAACCTCCCTTAATAGCGGGAGGAAAGAGAGAGGCTCCTCCAGAGCGTCACTCACAATTTTAGATGTCTACCCTAGAATGAAATTAATCAAACCCTAAAGATTTCCAGTTCCCTTCTGTTGACTGCAAGGAACCTGGCATGATCACTTACAGTAAAGACGTCTAAAGCTGGTGAGGTGAACCCACCCAGGGTGACAGGAGAGGAGCCCGGCTGCTGTGGAGTGCGTTGTCACTCTTCGTTACTCACCCTCATTGTGCAGCAGTGATTTTCTTGCAAGCCCTGGTTCTCCTCGCAGGGTTTTTCCCTCCTGCCTTGGGTGCCACAGGGCGGCTCAGGCCACTAGGTGGGGGTGCTCTCATGCAGGATCCGTCCCACAGCCCCACAGCACTGCTCAGCTGTTTTCCAGGGATCCCGACCTGGAGAAGCTCATGAGCACTCTTCTGTGAGCACCAGCGCTGGCTCCGTGCGTTACTGACTCCTCTAGTGCCACACGATTGACCCAGGTGGGGTGCGAGCACACCATGGGTTCCCATTGAAGTTGCCAGAACAAGTTCTGCAGGCTTGAACTGGCTTTTTCTTCTCCTGCCTGCTGCGGTGGGACAGGACCACATCTGGTCAGATACAAAGCTGGGGCTGTCCGGCAACGCCTGGTGCACCATGAAGGCTTGCCAGGACAAAGTGCCTCCTCCCAAACAAAGCTCGAACTGGCTGAGTGAGTCCTTCAAGGCTTGCGATGTGTGTCCACAGTGTTCTTAATTGGGTACCTGGTACCAGAAGAAAAGGACATTGCTGCTTGGGAAAGGGCAGCCAGAGGTGAGAAAGGTAAAGCCCTCACTGCCTCAGCACCGTCAAACGGATCAAAACGAGGAGGGTGGCAATTCTTACGTGGTATCACTTAGATGTAGGGCTCCCAAGCAGCAATGAATTTCCTGGTTATTGCTTTCAGTTTACTTTGTACTTATTGTTGTATTGCATGGGTGTGATATCGATCTTTTTTTAAGAATCGCTGCTCCCCCGATTTGCCTGTTCTGTCCTCTTTTCCAAGGGAAGGGAAACCAGCTTGACTGGGTGAGCTGCGCATCTTTATTGTTAAACTTGCACTGGAAAACAACTGTATATTTAACTCTCCAGTGCCACAAGCAATTCCCGTGGTGTGGATCACAGCTTGGGAACTGCAGACCTAAAGCTGGCCCCATGGTCATTTCTGGGATGGCTGGGAAGCAAACCCTAGGCCACAGGGCCTTACAACACTAGTACAGTAACCGTCGCATCCATATTAGAGCTGGCCCAAAGGACTTATGGTTTGAAAATAGATCTGAAAAAAGATTTCTAAAAAATGTGAAGGATACTGGCATTCTTAAATTTGGGGGCAGGGATATCCTTCTATTGTTTTTGCAACCACTAGCAAAACAAGAATAATACTATATTTGATCAGTCTAGTGAAATATAATCAGGTGAAGACTTCTTTAGAGCCCCTCGGCTGTCTGACCCAGAAAAAACATAAAGCACCTCCTTAAGACAGAATAAGCATCCTTTGTGCGTTACTGTTTCATTTGCAGGGGTCAGGCGGGGTTATGAGCAGTGCAGAGTCCTTAGCAGAGAGCTGCTGGCAAAACATCTCTGCCTCTTTCCAGGCTGGACCAGGCAAGAGAAGCAGGAGAGAGAAAGAGCGGTGCTAAACAGGCAACCGTGTCTCGGAAGCTGCTCAGACCTTGGTCTGGGGAGTGATCTGGACCTCAGCTAGACAGGGATGAGGCACACCAGAGGCTTAATGGCAGGGGAGAAACTTTCTCCACCAGCCTTCTTTTCTGTCCCCTCCCTGGCACCATGCATTCAGACCTCTCCCCTGGCACGCCATCACCCAAACCTGACCTCCCTCCCGTGGCATTGGGGGGTGGCTGCTGGCAACTCTCCCGGGAGGAGCAGATCCTGCTCCCCACACGCTACCAGCCACCACTGGCAGGACTGTGCGAGCCCAGGGAGTTTGCCAGAGAGAGATGTGCCTGGCTGGCGCTGGCGAGGCTGCTACGTGCGGCCGTGGAGCAGCTCTCCAGG
>NW_009231317.1:36295-47226 GCF_000690835.1 Fulmarus glacialis | reverse complement strand
CGCCAGCTGTGTGGCTTTTCCCCGCTGCTCTGTGCAGATCAGCTGATTTCCTTTTGTTCGCACGTGTGTGTTTTTCCCTGGAAGACATGTGATGCTTGATCTGCAGATATCCCTTCTTAAGAAATGTTTGCCTGAGTTTCAAGCCAATGCTGAGACCTGGGAGTAGAGCACTTCTCAGCAAGCCCCTCCTCTGCAACGCCACTACATGGCAGCTTTTTGTGCCTTTCGCCTGGGCAGACCCGGGGACAGGGCTGGCCGGAGGTGGGCTGGCAGGAGCTGCGTGTTCGTGGCACAGGCTGCTTTCAGCTACGTTGCCAGAGCCTGGATGTTTTATGCGCTGGCTAGCTGAGATGTCTGTCTCCAGATGCTGGAGCATCTCATCCTTGGCTGTGAGGGCTGACAAGGACCAGCTGAGAAGCAGATGCTAATTGAAACCAGAGCTTCAGCGTGGTTTGTTCGTATGTCTAGGTTGCCTACACAGAGGACTAACACCCATCTTCTGTGGTTGATGCAAAAGGAGGGGCTGTGATCTGTAATGGTTATTTCTAAAGGGCTACATTGAAGCCACGCTCCTTTTCCTTCGACGTGTAGCTTTGTGTTTAGGTAAATATCTACTGTTTAGGTTCCTGCTACTGGTCTGTCTCACACCCGTTTTCTGTGGCCTAAATTTTACCTCACACTTTCATCGGGGTCCTCCTTTTATAATACAGAGCAACAGTTTTGGTGGGAAGGGCTGGGGGCAATGCAGAAAGTAAGTTCATCTTGCACCGGAGAAGTGGGTGTGTGCTCAGACAGCTCTTCTCAAAATGCCTCTGTTGCAAATGTAAAAGCTTATGAGAGGGAGAAGAAAGCAGTGTTAAATACAACATCCTTTCTCCTGCCATCTGTTTTGTTTCTCTTCTAATAGACACAGGTATGACAATGCTGGAAGATTTCCACTCAACAGAAGGTAAAGAGGCCATTTCCCACTAATGAGAGCTGTGTGTTACCTTTTCAAAGACGGGGGAAGGCACCACTGGATTAAAACTTTGCAGAAAAATTTTCCACGGATGAGAAGTTCTCTGAGAATGGCAACTGAAGAAGATGAAAAGGGCGGGAGCAAATTCAACTGTGAGAAACCTGCTGGAGGTTAAATCTCCGCCTTTGCCGCCCTCCGGAGCGAGCTGCCTTCGTGGGTGCGTGACAGCAGAGTTGCGTGCTCTGGGAGTGGATCAGTTTTTGCTTTAAACACTCAGCACAATGCACTAGGTAAACCACCTCTTCCTCAGGCAGTGAGAGCCCCACACCCAAACGCTCACCATCCAGATATACTTTAGACTGCTCTATGATAGCTAGGCTGTCTGGTAGTCTAGAACTCACTAACAGAGGACTACTTTTTCCAACTCACTCAGGAGTAGGGATCTGGAAGGTGGCTCTGAGAGACGTTTTTGATACAGTGAGCGTATGAAACGCATACATCAGCCCAAGAGTCACACACACTTTCTCTTGTTAAATGGGTTTTAAAAGCTTTACCCTCAGGGTTTTGAACTACCAGCAAACAAAATAAGACTCAGATTCAGTTGTGAGGGCTTGGTGGATTATGCTTTGCCCCCAGTAATCCCTCCAGCATCCTGTCTCCTCCTCTCCCCTAAGCCACTCTCCTGCCTGAAGGCTTTGGGAGGCACAAGGGGAGCGTACGCACACCCTCTCCACCAGATACGAAGGATCCCACCTCACACCATGCCTGAGCACTGCTGGTGGTGACCTGAGCAAACTCCAAGCACTCATTCCTGAGCACGACGCATTTCTGCTGTGGCAGTGGAGAAGCAGAGGCAATCTGTCACTGCTTGTGTACAGCTCCTGACCCCAAGGAGCTGCTTCTGGGGCAAGTCCAGGAGACACGGCTTCAGCGTCCCTGGTGACCTGTGGAGTCAGGCGAGGTAAGTCACTGGAGCTGGTGGTCATTCAGTTCCCTTGGACCAGAGAGGGAGCAGCATCCTGCTCAGTTTTCCTTGCTGAGAGGAAGGCCTATGTGGTCTTAGACCGTTTCAAATCCTACCAAAACTAAGAGTTGGCATCTCAATCTGAAAAATAACACTCCAAGACCCTGCTCAGCATGGGACAGCAGTTCCCAAACTTGTCTGTTGCCTACTCCATTTCTTGCTAAGCCACTGGTCCTACAAACCCTCTGGGCATTATGAGCTTGTGTCTGTAAAACTCTGATTTGAAAGGTGCAAAAAGAGCCACAGATTCCGATGTTGCCATTGTTAGCCTAAATTCAGTAGAGCCAGATGCAGGAGAATTGTGTGATGGGGGACATTTATGTACCCTCATCACATGTGTGCATTCAATAATGCTTGCTCACCGCCACCACTGTCGGCAGCTGGTATGTGTCAACAGCATCGAATGGAGCTGTTGCAGTATTTTAACTAGAGGACTGTTTTTCACTGAGATATTCAGAGGATTAGAAGGAAGTAGTGTGTGAGATTTTTGTCTGTCAGCTGACCCTTCGGTGAGGGGGGTCTGAAGATGCTGAGTCTGTCGAGTGTAAGCATTGTGAAAGAAATGAGAAAGCTGCCTTCCTCCAAAACCTCCCAGCAAACCTTCACGCAGACAGGCTGCCAGAGGGCTGAAGAGCCTGGGCAGCGCTGACCTCTGAGGGCTGCCACTTAGTCTTCAGTGGTGTAGGGCTGTCTGCACCGCAGCTGCTCCAGCTCAGGCTGAGGCATCGAAAAAATATTCCAAGGTCACCATATCTTTCCTTCCCATAGGGCTTGCCTCCATGTCAGCAGCCCTATGGTGTTTGTTGGAACTACCGGTCATTTTCCATCTTAAAAAACATGAGGCTTGCTGCTGAACAGTCGATAAACTGAGTAAAATCCCCCACTTCTCCCGTAGTTTTCTAATAACGTTTCCCCTCTCTGCCCTGCCTCTATCAATGGGACTGACGTGTTTTCTGCCAAGTTACCAGCATACATCTGCCACCAGCTTCCCATGCTCACGGGAAGTCTTGCTCTATTCCTCAAAAGCACAACACTATCTCTTGCTGCAACCAAATCAGTCACTGCCGTTGTCAAACCAATTGTACAGCAGATACGTCACCAACAAATATTGGGCAACGCTTACAGTGCCCCTGGCAGTGCTGCACAGGGAAGTAAATCTCAGCACAGCCTGTGTCCCTAGAAGCTCTGGAGAGCGTCGTTTCCTTCTCCTGATGTAAACATCTTCTAGGGCTGAAGAACTTCATCTGACGTTCATGCAGGCTCCTTGAAACGCTAAGGGTAGTGTCACTTTAATTGCCTTTGAATAGGTCTCATCAACCTTGCAGCTGCAGATGGAAATAGCTTTTCATCAGACAGTCTTTCTTTTTCTATTCTTTTCCCTGAGATCATTTTTACTGGAGAAAATATGTCATTTACAGCAATGGGCTTACAGGGGGCCAGCAAGGCGCAGGCAATTTGCTTGGCAACAGCATACAAAAACAACGCGGAGAGGCTGCCTTGGAGGAAAGTGGACATTCTGTAGGCCATGATCTGATGTTTTCCAGACAATGTCTCTGTCTGGCAGCAAACTGCACTCTTCTCCAATTCTTCAACATCTTCAAAAGGCGGATAATATCATCGGAGCCAGTTGTCCGAGAACAGATTTGCCAGTTCTTCCCTGTTTCTATCTATTTCTTCATGAACTTAACCAAAAACCACATTAACGCTTTTGGCTACAGCCTGAAACTAGGAGCTCAAATTCAATTCCCCACTCAAATCTGTACATTTTTTTTTAGAGCCCCTGCTTTCCACCTCCTCACCCTCTGAGCCTGTTCAGCTTTCTCTGTTCATCCTCTGTCCCTTGGGGAGCTGTGTGGTGGGGCTGGCTGTAGACAGCACCCGTCTGCTCAGAGCCTGGTAGAGTCAGCGTTCACCAGCACTTGATAGGTACCCAAAAACACCCCGGGAAAAGGCATGATGTGAACACAATCAATAAAATGCTGATTTTCATGTAAGAAATTGGAAAGATCATAGAGGGGGGAAAAGCAGACAAGAGAGGTAGGCATGGCCTGACTCATCACCAAAACTGAATTAGCACAGTGGTTAACCTCATCTCTTGATCTGGTCAATGTAAAATGACAGGCGGCTTGTGCCTCCAGAAGCACTGCTTGTAAAATTGAGGCAGATTAGCTTTGGGTTTTGCTGTGAATAGCTCAACGATGCTACCTCATGGCCAGACAGAAAACTACTTTGCCCTCCTATTTCTTTTTAATTTTTTATTTGTCCTGCAAGTGACAGACCGGGTTTCTCTTACCACTGGCGTGAGAGACTCTTGCTATGGGAGTCTCTTACTGCTAGACAAATATTCCAACTACATCCAATGTATCCAGCTGCATACACCGGGATTTTTTTTTTGGCGGGGGGGAAGGGGAAGGGAGACTTAAAAGGTGCAAGGATCACTAAATACTTTTGTCGAGTATAAAGTTTCTGTTTGTCCTTCTCCTGCTACCTGGCGCAATGTCGTACCCGTCTCAGATGGGGAGCTCTTTGGCACAGGGACCACTTCTGAACTCTGCTGCACAGCTCCCTGCAAGAGAGGCCACCGTGGTGCAGCCACCACAGCTGGCTGGCATTGCAGCTGGCCCCTACAAACACCATGCCTTATCTTGGGGAAGGCGAAGTTAAAGAAGAAACTGCTCAAGGCCTCTCAATAAGCTGCCAGTGGAGGCCTGATTACATTGTTCTTTCACCATCGGGTGCCACCTGTCTTCTCTTCCCTTCAATACTGCCTGGAAAAAGATCAAGCATCAAAACACACTAGAAGAGACTCATGATTTGGAAAATTGATCTGGCCTGGAAACCTCTCATTCCCATCACCAGCTTGTTTCCAGCCCCCCTGCAGAGTATTTCTATGCTGCTAAATAAAAGAGGGCTGGGGACCCATCGCGAGGCCACTGCCTCTTACCCGCCCCACGTTAGGCAGATCTAAGCCACGCTGGTTGCTTTCACACTGTATCACGGCCACCCTGGTTCTCCTCTAAACCACAAGCGGTACCTCTTTGACCCAAAGATATATTTTTGTTTTGCTGTCTCCTTTCAGTGCAAAGGGTCAGAAATAACTTGAGGCCCTGCAGTGCAGCCCCCCAGCCGGGTGCTTTATAGCCGGACACCGAAGGTGGGAGTGTGTCCCCCCGTTCAATGCTTTTGTGAGCAAACTGCAGTTCCTGCAAAGAGATGCAAAGCCTGCGGCAGCCGGAGAGTCAAAGTCTGCAGAGCGAAGCCTGATGTGGTTCCCCACCGACTGAGGCTGGCTGCACCTCCTGCAGGAGCGGCAGCCATCTCTCCTTCATCAAATTAGCCGTTGTGAGACCCCTGTCAAGAGAGCTGCTCTGGAGGGTGGCAGACAGGGTAATAGTTGTGCAGCTCGTGCGCAAGAGATCAGCTCTGTTTGCCAGAAGCTCCTCCAGTGGTTCTGTAAAAGAGTAGAGCAAAACGAGTCCCATACACACCATATTGGACCTGATAAGATGCAAGATTTTGGGGTCCCAGTGACGGAGTCAAGTATTTATGAGAGAAAAATAGTCACCCTTTGGGGGAAGGTTGCGTTGAGACCAATCTTCTGTAACTGGCGTCTGCCTGCTGCTTTCCTTGGAGCTGTGGCGCACACACCTTGTTAGCTGAACCGACCCAGAGTGCAATCCTACCGAGGGCCAGAGCCGAGTATCAAACAAATTGTTTGTAACTCTTTATTTTTCATAAGGTTTTGTTTGCCAGCATACAGGAGCTAGATGAGGGAGCCCCAGCTGTGGTCGGCACCACCACCATCTTCAGAGCTGAGCTGGAGAACCGCCCTCCTCTGATGGACTCTGATTTTTCTATCGATCAGTCTTCTGACCTATGTCAAAAATACGCGGTGGTTCGGGCCTGTCACCAGCGCTACCAGCGCTCTGCTTTCCTGAGCATCCCTCCCAGCAGAGGCACGAGGCGGGAGATGTTATGAATGGAAACAGGTCTGGGGACAAGGTGCCAACCTCTTTGAAATTCGCCACTTTTGGCAAGCCGTAAGCCAGCGCTTCTGTTTGACAAGAGCTTCGTGGTGTATCCCAAAAGCAGCAGACAGCCCTGGAGATGTTTTCCCCAAGCCGGGGGCTGCTGGAGCAGCATCGCTGGAAGGGAGGATCTGTGAAGGCTAAGGAAGGGTCGCCTCTCAGCTAAACATGAATGGAGGCTTATTCAGCTCCTCCTCTCCCTGTTTTGGGATCTCGAAGAAGCATTCAGTGACTTACAGGAAGATTTACACAATGTCCCAGCGCTGCTTGCTTCCTGGCCGTGGGGACACAGGGTTTCCAAGAATCCCACGAGCTCATGTGAGAGGCACCGAGCCGCTGCCTGGCAGGAGAGGTGCTGGCTCTGCACATCTACGCAGCCAGTGAGATGGGGGAGCCTGGCCAAAGTACTTTTTTGGCATGTTTTTCTTTCAAAAAACATTCAGAAATATAAATTTAAACTGACAAGTTTAAGTCACTAGAAAGCCCCATGGAAGAGGCTCAGTATTGCTCATGTGGGAGCTCTCGGCTGACATGTGGTGTGGAAAGTTTCAGTCTTCTGAGAGGACGGGCTTAATGTTAGCTTGACTTCTTTTTCGTGGTGTTGATGCAGAGAGACACGGTAGTTGTACTGCTTTTGCACAAGTGCAAAATTTCCTAAGCCTCAGCTTAAGAAAATAAAACATTAAAGTTTAGATTGCAAAATATAATCCAGTTGGTATAAAAAAAAAATTAAATACTCAAGATATTAAAGTTGAAAACAGCTTTCCTGTTTTCTCCTATTTATCTGCTTTGATGTGCTCATAGCTACTGAAACAATGGAGCGAGCAGGGAATAATAAAACTGATTAACTGTAGAAGCGAGTGTAGATCAACTGGCAGTTATGACATTTCTCCCATATCACTGCGCTTTGTAATAAATCTGGGTCCCCAAGAACCCTACGGCTGAAAAACACACGCAGAGAGCATTTACCATGACTGTGTGTGTAAGCAAGATGTTTGGATGTGCAAATATCACTCTGTATCCCACTGTCTGCCAGCAGGTCCCCATGCATACCTACACCAAGTGACAGGCAAAACAAGCTAGGTGTGGTATTGCATTAAAAAAAAAAAAAAAAAAAAAAAAAAGCCTGCAGGATAAAGCACATAGGGTAAGCAGCCAGAAATACAAACCATATGTTCTCCGGCATTGCTTGCCAATGTTTTGTGTGTCTCTGACTCCTAAACATTTCCCTGTGGCGGTGCGGGTTCCCTGCGTTTATTTACTTCTGCGAACAATAGCCTGCCTTTTCTTAGCTGTCTTTCAGGGACCCTTTAAAGGCAGTCATTCTCTGGAAACCATCACCCTCTGGAACGGACCTGTTGTGACGAGAGCCACGGCGCAGCGCGACCCAGGCTGCAATGCTGCAGAATAAAGGTCTTACCTGTGGGAGCTGGAAATCTCATTTTTCAAGAATTTTTCAGCTATTATATGTACCAGCAACCTCCAGAGAAGAAAGAAAATAGCTTTTAAAGACTTTTCCTGATTTCTTTTGTAAATCAGAAAAAGCTAGCATCCTGAGTTAGGGGCGTGATGTTAGAGCCAGGCTGCGTGAGTGAGTCCCCGGCGATCACAGAGACTTCTCTTGTTATAGTCCATGTCCCTGCTGTGATGAGCTTGTGTATGATGCTGCCCTAGGACAGCCCTGGCTCGGCCCCACTTCTTCAAGCCCACGGTGTGGTGGGGACACATTTTCTCGCAGTCCAATGATGTTATGCTGCGTTGTGCTGGACGAGCGCGAGTCTTCGGTGTTTTGGATGAGGATCAGTGGGTGACAGTCCTACTTTTCTCCTTTGGGCTTTTACATCAGCGAAACTCCCTCTCCAGGCTGCTGACGACAGCTGTTTGGGCGGCAGCCCCTGCAAATTTTGCATGAGGAAAACTCTTCTGAGAGCCTCTGGCTTGCTCTGCGGGAACTCCCCTCGCACATCAGCTCAGGTCGAGGCATGTTCTTGTTAGCATCAGATTTGGCATGCTGCATGGTGTCACCTTCTTCCCCTGGGCACTGCTCTTCATGTGCGTGACAATCCGTCTGAGATGTTTCCCCAGCTCATGGCTCATCTTCCCAGTTCATTGTAGATATTCAAAATCAGAGCAGATTTCACAGCCTAACTCTCCGAAATGCTGCCCTGCCGTCAGGTAGTAGTCTGACATTAACTCCTTGATTATCCCTTCCAATCTTTGTGGATATCTCTTTGGAAGGCTCACAGGGACCATCCCGAAAGAAAATGTGGTGGAGTGTATGAACTCAAGCCAAAACAGAACAGAATAGAACAGGAGTGACAGAAAGAACCTAGAAAATACAGCAAAGATTGAGGGACATATATTGAGGGAAAATTGATCATCCAGAGTTGTTTCAGCCACAAAAACACAACAAGTGAGAGGGACTGGCACATTAAACAATGTACAGAATATAAGAAAAACCCATCAGTTTGCTTTTGTCCAAGCACATTACAGTACCCAACACAGATTATAGTTGAAGAGCAGTGTATTTTTAGGAGTATAAAGTACAAAACCTATCGACGCAACAGCTTCTACCGATGGCAGCCATGTCAGACGCAGTGCCAACCTCTCTTTTTCACTGCACTTCTATTTATCATCCACCACTGTTCTATGTTTTTATCCTTTTACCAGATGTTCACTGCATACCTTACTCGCAGATGTCTATGGTATTATGAGCCGCTTCATTGCGCTCACCCGGTGAATCTCCATCCCGCCTGTGCATCCCATCTGGTTTCAAACTTCAGAGGTTCAGGGTCTTTCCTCTCGCCCCGCTGGCATGGTGCCTCATCTTGGCCTTCTGCAAATGTCTCAGGACGTGGGAGGCCCTTGGCTCTACGTGCGGGTTTGTGTGAATCGGGGGCACCCAAAGCAAGTGGGAGGTTCAAAACCAAAGGGGTGGTTCTTCTGCTAGTGACTGGCTCAGAAATGGTGTCGGGCTGGATGGACCTTACTTCGATGTGTTTTGACCGTTCTGACCTTCCCGTGCCCAAGAACAGCTTCGATACCCAGCCCCTGCTTGTCTTCATGCTAACTCCAGTATGTCTTTCCCAGAGACCCAGTACAAGGTCTCCTCTGGTTCAGTATCTCCTTCACCCTCCCTCTCCTTGGGAGAGGAGATGCCATTGCCAGGGGCTTTTGCCAGCTTTCGCATGAGGTAGACTCTTGTAGACCTCCTGTTCTTCAGCCTATTGATCTCTCCAAAGTTTCAAACTACTTCTCTGGGTATTTTTCATTGGAATATTTTCAAACTACTGCCCAGCTTGAAAGCTATTGCTCCACTCATTATTTGAAATACTATGATGGTTAAGGGAATGCAGATGATGCAGAGGAGTTTCTGAATCAGAGGCACTTCGGTCATAGGCAAAGGTCAAAATCTGCAGGTCTGAGGGTAAAAAACGCTCCAAGCAAACCTCTCCCCTTCCTCCCTGTGCCTGGATCTTCACTGTTGTAAGACATCTCAGGGATTGTCTAATGTCCATCTAGGCACATCTGGCTCTGCTCTTTCTACTCGGTCCCCTGGTTGCTGCTGCGCATGAGATTTCCTCCCAGGTTTGCGGAGATCTGGCTATGGAAATGTTTCTGGTCTGGTTTCCTCTGCTAGAGGGCCTCCAGGGCAAATTCAGACATCCCCTTAGCAGACCCGGTTTCTCAACTACAGCCCTTTCTGTGAGAGCAGCTGGGACAATGGTTTCGCTACACTGGAGGGAGGCAGCTGCCCTGGGATCAGTGCTGATGGCCACTGAAATTTAAGCCACTCGATCAAAGCTGAGACCATTTTTCCTCCTTTTAAAACTCTCTGTTCTACTGAGGGAGAGAAGCAAGGCTTCCCAAGGCTTTCCGTGAGATCATCTCATGATGATAACACCTCGGTGGAAAATGCAGATTCAAACCAGTTCAAAGATCCTAATAGTTTCCACGTAGAGGAACTCCCCTCTGGATTAGAGAGTCAGTGGTCACAGGAGCAAGGACTCCACGTTGCCCACATCCCATTGACTGGCTCAGCTGGTTTCCTTGGGTCGGTGCAGGAGGCTGCAGCCCTGCCAGGGGCTCAGTGCTGGGCTTTTGTCTGTGCGAGTTCCTGAAGGCTGGTCAGGCAGGACCCCTCAGCGTAGCTGGGTATCTTCATATGCATATCAAGTATGAAAGAAACACTGAAAATAAGAAAGCCATGTTTGACTGCAGCATGTAAATGCATTTGTATCTTCAGCAATTGTCTTGAGAAAGGTCATTAGTCTTCAGCAGATTTTTATCAGGAGCAAGCTGTCTTCTGTGAAAAATTTTGTTTTTCTTTCCCCAGTTCTGTTACCAGATGCAATACTTAGCAAAATTCCCTCCATACCTGTGGGTTGGCAGCTGCGGTGGACTGTGTTCCCCTCCATCTGCATGGCTTTTGGGTCATTTGGCAGGTTTCAAGTCTGAACCCTTTTTAAAAAAAAAATGCAACACAGCTGATTTCCTCTGGGCTACAATAAGAGAAGTGTCTAAAAAAAGCCACCCTTCCAAATCCATATTTTTGATGTTACCATCAGTTTTGTTTTTCTGTTTACTTTCATTTATACTCACTACAACAGCTCTTCTCCTTACCATGTTCAACAGAAACAGGCAGCGGTCCAGGTTACGATGAGATGCTTTTAGAAAGCAGCCATGTTAACTACGCAGCACTTCCTCATCATAACTAGCACCAGACATCATAACTAGTCTGCCTTAAAACACTTACTTAATTCTCAGATAAAGCCCAAGGGAGCAGCCTGCGAGGGTCACCCGTGGAAAGCACCTTTTGTGACTGTGTATGTCATGTATGTGGCAGCATCACTTGGTCCCTCTCGGTGACCAGGTGAAGTGGTGCCACGTGGATGTAAAAAACAGGAAAAAGAAGTCTTAG
>NW_009231317.1:35313-36257 GCF_000690835.1 Fulmarus glacialis | reverse complement strand
CGAAAACTGGACTTGCTGCATCTTCTGGCCTAAGCTGGAGAAAGCCCAAAGTTAAGAGGAGCATCTCTGTCTCCCCGGTCCCATGCCATGCACCGCCATCTCACTCCTTTTATGACCCTGTGGCGATAAAAGGAGCGGTTGGTTTGAGTTTAGACTTAGTTCAGCAAGAAAATGATCTTCTTGTCAGGAAAGGCCTTTCTGTCTGTCATGCTGGTTCATAAATCAGCTCGGCTGGTTTGCGTGCTTCTTGGGCAGAAAGGCAGCCGAAGGCGGTGCGCAGTGTACCGCTGAAAGACGCTGTTCATAACCGTAGGAAAACAACATTCATAACGCGCTTTAAGCTGTATGTGTCAGCTGATTATTTTTGCAGAACACAATATTACTTCCTACTGAGGACAGAAGCTGCTTTTTTGTCTCTCCTTCCACCTTGTGTTAATCGTGCTTTGTTGTGTTGCACCCTCGCTGCTCTCCGGCCTGTCCTCTTAGGTTCATTTTGTCCCTCTTGACAAAGAAACCAGGTTTCTGGCCCAGAGTATTTATTTGCAGCACCCTGATAGCTGTTTTCTAATATCTGGGAGGAGAGAAAAAACTAATACTTCTGGGGTGAAATCATGGCTTGGTGGAAGGCAATGGCTTCCCGCCAGCTTCGCTGTGGCCAGAATTTCACCCCGGGAGCGCCTGGGGAACTAAATTTCTTCACTGTCTCCTCTAACTGCCTGCCTCGCCGCGGAACCGGGAGCCCACGGAAACGCCTGTCAGCTGCTGCCTCCGCACGGCCCCAGACGAAAGGAAGAAGAGGTCTGGTGGCCGCTCGGGGCCGGGCTGCTTCCCTGTTTAAAACCTCAGCTATTGCTTTTGTTTCTCCTTGTCCCCTAATTCATTATACCAACAGCGATGCTAACGAAGCTCCAGCCGCTCCAGCTGGGAGGAGGGCGCCTCGACCT
>NW_009231317.1:6082-35257 GCF_000690835.1 Fulmarus glacialis | reverse complement strand
CACCCGGGACCCGCCGGCTGGCCATGCTGGCACAGAGCTGCTGGACGTGGGCACAGAGCCGGGCCTGCAAAACAGCCTGCTCTCATTTTCGGTCCACCTCGCTGAACGTGCAGTCGGGAGGGTGCGTCTACAGAGATTTGCTCCCTAAATTGCTTTTTGCAACTCTGCGTTGTCTCGAGATGCTCCCGCCTACCAAACCCTTTAGTCTTTCTCGTGTCTGGGAGCCTGGTTTAACTAAGCCTGTTAAACCTGGGGACCGTGTCGAGCCTCTGCCAGCAGCCCTGGCCCCCTGCACGTCCCTGGGAGCTGGGTTACATGCGAGTGATCCAGCTCAGCTCAGGTCTGCGGCAGGTCAGGTTTTGGCCTGAACTGCTGGGTATGCGTCCCAGTGCGGTACATGATACCCAAGTCTTCAGCATCCCAGTCCTTTACCTGGGACAGTCTGTGTGAACATAAATCAAAGGACAGCTTGGGAGAGCCGATACCCTCTCTAGTCAACTATTTTAGTACTTTTGGTAAGATTATAGCTGTTCATCATCTTGTAGGATATGGTTTCATGATCAGCTCAAGCAAGTTTGCATGGGTGCTGAAGGCGTAAATTATTAAATTACTGTGGTACGCTGGGATTGCATCCACCACATCCATAAAGTTTATTACCCCAGCTTCGAATGACAGCAGTCACATTTTCTCCCCTGTTTATCCTCACCTTGTGCCGCTCCAGACATCTCATCTGTTGCAGAATTTTTTGCCCTCTACTGCAAAAGTCAGGATTTCATCCTTATTTGTGGCACTGATGAGCAGAAGAACTGCTCACAAACAGGCTGTGTTTTTGCAATGCCACTGAAGGGTCAGTCACTCCAAAACAGGTTTTCCTCTCCTGGACCTGGGGCTTGTGAGGTTGAACATCGAAGTCAGGCAGGGGACTTGCTCTGGCTAAAAGCTAAGTCTACCAAAACCACCAAAAGATGAGTAGTCCCAGCAGCACAGAGGAGGACAGGAACCGGCCCAGAGGCAAAGGGGAGAATGAGATGGCTCCCGTCAGCAGCAGCCCACACTTAGATCAATTTAAAGCAATCAGGAAATGTCACCTTCTGTGGTAAAGAGTCTGGGGTTTCATCATAAAAGAGATTATTTAGGAATGGGGGACTGTCCTTGCCCAGGACCAGGTGATGCCCAGCCATCATTGCAGCTACAGGTTAGGACCAACACCCATGGCTTCCCTGCGTACACCCATGCTTCTTGGCTGGCAGGTCCTCTGCGTGGACCCACCTGCAGAGCCACCTTTAACCGTACAGGGCACTTTGGCACTTCCTGCTGGGGAACGGCTTTAGTTGGCACCCGAAACACACGCGCGAGCTCGGTACCTGAATCAGGCCCACCAGGTCCCGTCCTTTCCTCCCGTGCTTTCTTCAGCAGATGTTTTCTTACAGCAGGCTCAGAGCACTGAGACACAGTGAGGTAAGAGCTGACTTGCGTGGCTCTCTCCACTGGAAAACGTGAGGTTAAATACTGTAAGCTCTTGGCGAAAGCAAGCCAGAGTGTCCTCTGGGACTGATCCTGCCCTCGCTGAAGTCGATGGGAACTTTGTCTGATTTTGCTGGCTGTTCTGAATTATCGTCTAAATTATTGCATCATTCTGGGATTGAATTTACCATGTCCATAAAGAGTTTATTACCCTGTGCTGGAATGACAGCAATCATACTTCCTATTCTGTTTATTATTGCACTGGTAAGCTTTTAAAATTACAACCTGACATCTCTTGTGTACAGGGACTTCTTGCCATTCATTACCATAAAGTCAGGATTTCAGCCGTATTTTTAGCACTGAGGATGGGAAGAATGATCACAAATCGCAGTTCGAGTCTTACTGTTTAAGAGTCTACCAGCCTGTACATTGTCTACTCAAATAACATGGAAAGCAGAGATTTGTGTATAACCAGCTCGCCCCACTGGTGACTTTGAGTCCCCAGCAAAGTGCGAATCACATGGGAAAAACGCTACTCATGGGGAAGGTACCTGACTGGTTTGTGACCCGACTTTGGAGTTTGGCATTTTTCTCATCTTCACCATTTTCCAGAAATGAAGGATAATGACTTGGGAGGGCTCACGCCCAGGACTTCCAAACCCTATATAGAAAAATGTCATGGAAAATAGATGCAGACATTTACTCCTCTCCTGTGCTCTTGCTGAAAATTATCTCATCCATGCTCCTTTAACCTTGGACGTTGAAGGGCCTGGTCCCAAAACCTCAGTGGAACAATTCAGGGGGATTTGTCTTTGAAAAAGGCTCCTAGCAAGTGTGTAACCTCCTTGGAAAGACTGTGTAGCAATCCATCATTTTATCTGAATGAGGTTATCCCACAGGGCACCCTGGGCTAGTGGCCCATGCTAGGCAGGACCCAAAAGCAGAGCACCTCCTGAGACTCTGAATCTCCCATACAGTACCTCTGCTTGTGGATATTTAATTTTTGTGTAATTTGCTCATATTTTGGCATTGCTGCAAAAACTTTCCTGGCCTTTGAAACGTGAAGGTGTGTACTGCACACACAATAAATCAATAATCTAAGTTGAGACTCGTCATGAGCAAGGCTTGTCTGCAATTGCCTCCTGGCAACCATTTAAATTAAGTTCTTTTAACACTTTTATCATTGCTCTTTACAAAGTCCAGAAAAATGCATGTGAACAGAAGAAGGTGCTGCCTTCAGCAACTTCGCACCCAACGTTACCTCCATGTGTCGGGAAAGCTTGTCACGAAAAGGCAAGTGCCAGCAGCAGATACCTGCCTCCCTTGTGTTTGACATTGCTTGGAAGCATTTTGTGGCTTCAAAGCTAAGGCCTGGAAGGTTGTCAAGAGAAAGATAACCCTCTGAGTAGGTTATTTATGAGACTTCTACTCTGGGGGAAGGGCACACAGGAACATGGGTTGAAGTGACTACGCCAAGGGCATCAGGCTGTGTTTTCCTCGACCGATCCCCAGCTTTTCTGTCTCCGGCCCACAAAGTCTCCTGGAGCCCCTGCACCTCTGAAGGTCCAGGGCCGTTCAGTGTGACGTGGGCAGCAGGAGATGTCTGTGTGTGTATGTTTGTGTGCATGTGTCCTTCCAACCCCAGCAAGACCTTCAGTTTGCACTCGTTTTGTCTCTGCGTGGCCAGCCCTGCCTCCCCCGCTGCAGCTGCACCAGCCCCACTTGCACACCTCGTTGCCCTGGCTCCTGGCAGCTGGTTTCAGTGGCCAGCCCAGGAGTGCGCACACCCTGGAGGTATGCCACCAACCCAATGCCTCCCACCCACTTCTAGCTGGCAGCAGTGGCAGGACTCGTGGGAGACACTGCCGCTCACTCGCATGTCCAGGTGCACTTTAGGGATGCCACTAGTTTGACTTTGTGATTTGGAAACACTGCTGCTTGCCGCTTGGGAGCTCAGAGGTTGCTGCCCCCGATCCCAAGAAGCACCAGGCATCAAGGGGAGTGGGTAACCTAAGAACCAGGTGGGCATCAGTCCCTAACTGATGTGGACAACACCAGACATTTGCCGGATACTTCTTTCCTGGTGGATCAGCGCTCACAGCATCACGCACGGCACAGGTGGAGAAGGAGCAGGCATCCAGACCTAGCAAAAGAGGATGTTTTCCTGACGGAGATAAAGCTCAGGCTCAGCAAATGTATTCTGATTTTCAGTTTCTGTGGTTACGAACAAAGTTTCTTCACACGATCACGTCAGCTCAAGCATGCAAGTCTTTCCAGGAAGGGTTTCATGCTGAAATTTTTGGCTCCTTCAAAGAGGAAGCTCCCCCAGTATAGAAATGTTTTTGTAGATGGGACTTCAAATCAAAATTGCTGCTTTTCACTCCACTTCACAGTTCAGTCTGGCAGGGATCAACCAGCTCTTCGGCCTTTTGAGCCTTGTTCCTTTAAAAATCGAGCTCACCACAGTCAAGCACATACTCATTCAAACTGCACTTTGATGAGTTGCAAAAGAAGTGAAGTTGTGGAATGAAAACCTCGAGCACAAAGAGCATTCGAGTACAAGATAGTTTCCAAAAGTCTCCTACAACAGGATGAGTCAAACTGGAAAATTGTGATGTAGTTTTCTATTGACCCCCACTTAAGCTCAGCACTATTTGGGCCACAGCTTTTAATCCATCCCATCTTCACTTATTACTCTTGAAAAATAAAATAAAGCATTCTAAGAGAGTTTTAAAATAGCTCAAGTGTGACTCAAATCCAGCAAAAGTCTGTCATTTTAAGCTTAAAGAAAATGTTTTATCCTTAATTTGCCCTGCAACGTTCAAATCCACAAAATGAGGTGCTATTCGCACCAGCAGCCCGGCATGACTCTTCTGGGCCAGGGCCAGAAGCAGATCCAGGTTTCCATGGGTGGAGGCAGGGACCAGCATTTCATGTCTTCAGTGTTTGCTCGGAGGCCAAGGGGAAGTGTGAAGGGAGCAATCTGCGGTTGCATCTCCGTCTGAGAGACGCTGAGGGCAGCGAGGAGGCGGGCAGCCTCCCCAGAGGGGCAGGGGTGGCAGCGTGGCATGGATAAGGCGTATTCCCCAGCCTCGTGCTGCCCACCAACTTCTTTTCAGCAGTATTGGGCAGCCCTGCCCCTGCGAGGCTCTCCATGGATTTGTATGGCTGTTGGGACAAGACTACTTTCTCTCATTAGCTTTACTTTTCAGCTCTCCTTTTCTCAGTACCTTAGAAGGAATTGTGCTAATGTCTTTATCCACTTCTCTTTCCTTTTTTTTTTTTTTTTTTTTTTTTTGGGTGTAAAATCTTTCTTTTCTCTCCTTTCCTCTGCTCTCGAACACAAATAAACCAATAAACCCTCTCTTTGCTGCAGCAGCGTTCAGTGCTGGCCCTTTGCTACACTTCAGCGTGGTGTCACACAAGCCCTGAGGGGCAGGTGACAGCACCTCTTCTGCAGATGTAGGGCCAGGTGTGTGGCTCAAGGACACCTTGGTGCGGCTTCATGATGCACTTCGTCTATAACATCTCTCTTTCTCTCTCTCTCTCTCTAGGTATAGAATCTATATGGTGACCAAAGGAGGCATCTTAATGCCCTCTCTAGTCCCCAGCCATTTGAACACCATTCTTTCACTCATCTCCTGCCACGTGCCAGCTGTGGTGTTAGAAGCATTGGTGCTGCCACTAAAGAAAGGGGAAAACCCTGTGTGGCCAGAGGTAAAGGAGCAGGTAAGGGGCTGTCTTCTGGCTGCGTGTGGACTTAGGCTGGCCTGAGGCAGCCCTGGCAGGGCAGCACAGGTCAGGACCGAGCTACAGCTCTGCAGTGGCCCAGATAGCCACAGGAGCTCCTTCCCCAGCACCCCGCTCCCATGGATGTCATGGGTAATATGGTGGAGACGGACACCAGGAGTAAATCTGGCTGTAGCCTCAGCGCTGCATGAACAGCCTCTCCCCACAGCACCCCGCCACTACCCTCGGCTGCCTTAGACCAAGCCATTGCAGTGTAGCTACTTTAAACCGGGACATCTGCAGTCCACTGGCGGAAGGTTGGATGAAGTGCTAATTTCAGAAACAGGAAGATATTTAACAAATTATGACGCTTTTCCCTCCCAAGCGAGTATCAGTGTTCGGAATAGCTGTGAGAAGGCGAGCTGTAAACATCCCCCAAGCAGCCCGGCACAAGCTGGGCACAGGGACATAGAGGCAATCGCTGTGATGCTCTGGTTAGCAAATGTAGTTAATCACTCTCATATTTTTCCTGCAGGCATAGACAGCCCAGAGATTCCCATAAAGACTCTGTTTTACAGTCTCCCTGAAGGGTAATTAGCAGCAATAAAAATATTTTCGAAATTGCTGGCTGGTTAATAGCATGCACAACATAGGAGAGCTTTGAGTCCCAGCATCGGCTATGATGAGGCATGAAATGCCTCCAAACCCATGAGTAGTCCAGAACAAAAGCCTGTGTTTTGCCTCTTCATCATACAGCAGCAGCAGTCTGGGACATGCAGGGGAGGCATTGCTTCAGGCAGGACAGAAACATAAAACCCAAATATTGTGTTTAACCACTATCCAAGCAAAAGAAAAAATCTCCCTTGTGGAAACTGAATTCAGAGCTGTGCTCCTACGCAGGGATGGCTGGAGCCAGCAGGAGACATCGTTTTGCATCTTCACTTACTTGAGGAGATTTGCGAGGGGAAGAAGCTCAGTGTGATGGTGTTTTACTGATCAAGCTTGTGTCCTCTCCTGAACCCCTCAATTGCCTCTTCGTGTTCAAATTTCAAAGTGTTCCTGCTCTCCTCAGAGGTTCCTTCAAAGAGCCAGAAGGGAAAGGCTTGAAAGGGGTGTGAGGTGAAGGACGTGCCATGGGCTCTCTGCTGAGCCTTACAGCTTGCAAAGCTCCCAGCCAACCTACAGCCCCGAGCCTGTGCTGCTCAGGACTCACGGCCTTCAGCTCTTGGGGACAGCACGTTTTTCCTTCCAAGCTGATAGAAAGAAAGAGCAAAAGGAAACCCCATGAACTGTACAGTAACCAGAGATCTGGGGCTGGCAGAAACAAATGTGCGAGAGTCAAGAGGCAGGGCAAGTGGTGAACCCACCTGAGCTCCAGGTATGCCCTTCTCCTTGCCCTTTCCAGTGATGCTGGGCCTCGCACCTGACAAAGCAGACAGCTTTGAAACGGCTTCCTACCTGTTATAGACAGCACATTACCTCTGTCACCCTGACAGTGACGGTGACTGGAATAGGCAAGTGTCGCGACTGATAGTGAAACAGACTTGATTTTTAAAGGGTTACACCAAATATTGTTTGTACAAACAAAATATTGTTTTAAACTACAAAATGTTTAAAAATAGGTACATCAACAGTTGGATATGACCAATACATTAGTACTGGTTAGTTGGGAGTTGGTAGGCTGGTCAGTCATACACCCTCTGCAATCAAAGTCCATGTGAGAAATCACTAGAGCAGTACAATAATAGTCTTCTCCTATAAATCAATTGGAGCACCACATAATGTTATGTTTAAAGACCTTTTGCTCTGGACACTTCTTTACTGCATTGTTCTTCGCATCTGTTAATGTCATACATATATGGAAAAAAGAGGTTTCAATTTATAATTCAGAAATAAGTTGCAGATTTTCTGTGATTAGAAAATATTTGTCCATAAAATCATCATCAAGATTATCCTCGTTTCACTAGTAAGTATCTCCTTGTATAACTGACTTCTGGAATGGCTCAGAAGGATAATGTGAATCTTTTAATAAAATAATATGCATAAACATACAGTCTTGAGTTCCTGCATGTGTCCTGTATGAATAAAAGATTTCATTTAAATTACTTCCATTAGTGGCAAGAGCTAGTTTTAAAAAGGGTGCTTTTTTTTTAACATGGTCTATTAATAGTATTCAATATTACATTACCCCCAAAGACTGCAAAATTATAAAGGAGATTTTTTTTTAGAACAGATACAATGCCTAAATAATTTTCACAAGAATGCTCTGGATGAAAATAAATTTCTGCAAGGAAAATATTTAGACAAATGAAATGGTCTGAATTACTTGGCTTAAATTCCAAAATAGCATTCCTACTCAAGTACTTCAAGAGCTTTGATGGATTTCTGGTTGGCATTAAATGCAAAACATCAAATGGGTTGTGAATGGAAGTGGGAGGAACAGGTTTTGATCATTGACTGCAAGGCTGCTACCTTTCTTTGGCTCATTATTGGCAGGATTTACTTCTATAGAGACATTTATGACAGCAGATCAAATCTTGCTTTACTGAGCTGACACGATGCCATCTAGCTATAACAAACACATTTCACGTGTTTTGGGTTTGAAGTATTTCTAGCCCTACCCTGTCCTGGCACTGGAAGAGGGTGGACCTGACATTGGAGAGAAAGAGCTTTCCTTGGGACCGCGAAGAACATGTCCACCACTGCCTTGTGCACAGTGCATAACCACAGAAGATGCAAGGTTATGGGGTCTGTGGCAAGGCTATTGGGGATTTAAGGACCCTGAGGAGCCCTTAGCAGTCAGGCAGCTTCGGACACTCAAAGAGGGACATGCCCTGAGCTCTCCCCTCCCTCCTCTCTGCTGTTCTCCAGCCAAGCGTGCACATACAGGACTAATGCAGTGTGCAAGAGCATTCAGGGAAATCAAATGTCTGTTTGATGAGGGATCAAAACGTAATAAGTGGAGGTAGGTCAAGAAGTGGTGCCAGAAGGACCCAAGAACACACTGTTATTAAATACAAACCACCACCAAAGCTCCGCAATGGCTGGCACGCTCGTGTGACGAGAAAGTAGTTGCTACTTGGCAACATCAGAGTTTGGAAGCTATCAGATGACGGCCTGTTTTTCCAAAGGTTTTTCTCATCGAGGGATGCAAACCATTCCCATAAAGCTAATAGCTGCAAGCCAGCTCAGAGTCCTGGGAGCCAGATCCCACTCCAATTCCTTGTGATTGTAACGTGAAAGAACAAAGGGCTATATCCTGCCATTGATACTTTTTCAGACCTCTTAATGGACATAGCTTGGAGACCCAGATATAGATCAATGGCAGGATACAGTCATAATGACCCAAACTGAGCTAAAAGAATGGTGTCTTCCTATTTCAGCTTAATATGACGTAGCACTTGCACATAATGGAGACCAGATTTTTCTTTTGAACAAGTTGTCAAAGTATCTGTTGCATCCTGACGAAGGAATGCTTGAACAGCAAATCCCAAACCTAACACTTCAATAAATGTAGCAAATTTTTTATACTATACCACACTGAGAAGTCTCTGCAGATCCTTTCAGTTCAGCCTTTGCAGGTAGAGTACCTTAACTGAGACCACAGCTGGAGTTGTTACCAATAAAATGAGCCACCTTAAAAGATGAGGGATGATGGTGCTTCTCCACAACACTCGGTTCTAACTTTGGCCGTGTCTTCCAGTTTATGCAGGCCAACATCTGTGCAATGAAACTGTATTTCAGAGCTCACTAGCTACCTATCAAGTCACAGAACATCTAGCCTTTCTTTATAGTGTGTGCCTTACTGCATGCATCAGTAAAAAAATCAGCCACAAAGGTTTCGGCTGAACAATATTTTTAGAAGCTAGTTTATTCTTCTACCAGTGGTTATTAGTCCAAACAACTCATGACAGCTTAATTTCTCTTTAAACTTTTTCTCCCTCACAGTTGGAGGTAGCATTTCAAAATATCTGGAAGGGTGCTATTTGTTTTTCTTCCCAAAATCTCCACAAAGATATTGTGGATAACCACAAGAGTATCATCCACATTCCTTTATGGTAGTACACGGGGATATGATTTATTCAAAACCGGAGTGTACTTTAAACACACGCCAAGCCAAAGCGCGCCGAGTCCCAGAACGGAGCCCTGGAGAATCCACCTAGACTGTTGACAAACCTGGCTCGGAAAAGCAACCTCTGCACTGTCCAAGAGTAACAGGGTATATGACAGTGCTGCTAAAAACCTAGGAGGCTAACACGAACCAACCAGGCCATCTGGGGCTGTTTAGCTGTTCTTGCTGTGTGATACCATAACTTGGCGTGAAGGGCTGGAGCCTCCAGCAAAATCAGACATGACAAAATCTTCTGAGCTGAGTCAGAAACAATAATCATTCTTTTCGCTGCAAAGCAGCAGAAATCACTGACTTTTCCATATCCGAGAGCAGTCTGACAGATAGGAGTGGCTAGGCAGCAGTGCCTTTTGCCTACCGATCACCTTGAAATGTGAAAATGCTGAGAAAAGAAGGGCTCATTAGGCTTTATTGCACAGTAAACATTTACGGTGTTGATTCTTGTTCCGGTAAATGAGGCCACAACTACATCTACAGTGAGAGCCAGCTACTGAAGCAGCAACCGGTCAGGATGGGCCCTCGCCTCCTCTGCGGCTCTCCAGGCACGCCGTGTCCCTCTCACGCGGGCCTGCCCTCTCCCAGCAGAAGCTGGCAAAGATGAAGTTGCCCTGAGATGAAATACATGATATTGTAATTTTTCAGTTGTTTCCCTTTATTGAGGCAAACTGTGACTTAGGAAGAGTCTTTCAGTGTATGTCTTGGAGAGAAATAACTGTTCCTCCAGCTTGCTGGGATGAGACAAACTTGATCCTGGTGTGACACAGAGAAATGGGGAGCGGGAGCCCAGCTGCCGTAGCTGCAGATCAACGGGTGCACACCTGGGGTAGGCTTCCCCCACCAGCAGCACTGCATAAATAGAAATATCGGCGGCGTTAGCAGGGGCAGAAAGGTGGGGACCAGACGCCCAGCATGATGCAGTCTCCAGCGCATGAAACGATAGTTCCTGTAAACTAGGTCTGTGATGATCTGTGGCCGATGGGAATATATATGCTTGAGAATACACAACGAGGTAGGCTGAGGTAAAGCTGAACATGCTTTTTACTGGGTGGCTAAAAGACTAGGGTTGGGAACCTCAGGAGAAAGCAGAGTGGAGCTGAACTCTGACACGTTCAGCTTTGCATAGCTGGCAGCTGCCACCCGTGAGGAAGAGCAAACCTAAATCTTCCTTTACGTATTGCTTCTCTAAAACTTTTGTGAATGTTCCCTGTAAGCACTGCCCCATAAACGCTTTCATTTAAGGATAATTTTTATGGTAGGTTTAGAAGTAGATGAGTTCAGGACACCTTGTGGCAACAGCAAAAAGACTGCTACTCAGAAGAGGTGTAGGTCCTGCCCCAGCCTCTCTGGAGGTTGCTTCTCTGCTGCCTCACACCTTGTGAGGCTGCCAACTTCCCCGTCACCTGGGGCATAGGGGTGATGTTCTGGTTTGGTAACATTTTTACCCTCGCTCTGTGGGATGCACACGACTACCCGCAATGCAAGAAAATGATGCCTCAAGCCATTTTGGTTTTCGTATTTTTTTGCAACTGACATCCTCATGTCACAAAGCCCCAGGCTTGCATAGGCTGAACTGTGCAAAAATTCAAGCGGTGACCTAAACTTTGTGACTTAGGACTGCTTGGTGGTGGTGGAAGGGAAAACAAGAATGTGCGATTCTGTGATTGCTGAGACAGACATGCTCCTGTAGCCACTTTTGAATTTTGAGGAGAAATTTAGCCAGCCTGGAAAGTAGTAAGAAGGAAAAAAGTCCCAGAAAGACCCAAGCCGGTTCTGGGAGCAGGAGAGCCAACAAGGTCTGGTGTCTTGTGGGGTTTTTTTCTGTTTGGTGACCTTCTGCATCCTACTGCAATAACCCCAGCCACTGTCCCATCCTCTGCACTGGTTTTTCTTTGATTTTGTTTTATTTTTATGCCTATGCTTACTGCCTATCGCATATACAATTGAATTCATATAGCATTATTTCCAAAAAAGAAAAACACAAAGCCCAAGAAGAGGGAAGAGAACTATAACTCTAAAAACAGCCAAAGAAACATCCCTGAGTCTTTCCCAAGACTCCAAACCTCTTCCCAGTTCCTTCCCATGTCACTTATACCTGCTCATGTCACCCTGCCAGCTGTGCTGCCCGACACCATGCACACCCTGGTTGCCACAACATGGGGCTGGTAAGGACGGAGCTCTCTCTGGTTTCCCTTTCACAATAGCTTTTATTTGAATTTTCCTCCCCTACATAGCTGCTGATTTTGTAAGCATGTGGTATCTTCGAAATTGCTACTTGCAGTCTTGTCTACTCAAAATTGGCAGGGGAGAGTGTGTGTCAAATTTGTTTGAAAGGAGGTTAAAGACAGAGACAGGCACTATGGCTGCACAGGTCACATTGCATTAGGAAATCAGGCTAATATGTACTTTAATTTTTGTGTGTGTAAGAGCTTTTGTCTTTAAATAACTGCTGTTCCAGAACTCTGTTTTCTTTGGCTGCTTTAATTATAGCGTTGCAGATTTTTCTTCCCCTTGTTTGACTCCTTCACTTACTATACTTAGCTGGATTTCCTCAAGCAGGCAGGAGTGTGTTAGCTGCAAAATGACCATCTATTGAATGAGCAATGATCCTTCATTTGCAAACTCATTTAATCATTAAGGGCTGAACTGTAGGATACATGCAGAGTTGGATTGCTGCAGGTTTACTCAGAGAAGGCAGATATCTCCTCAGTGCTCTTTGGTACAGGGCTATACATCTGACACCACAAGCAGAAAATGCAACAAGCCAATTCAAACCATGCCTACTTCCATCTAAATTGTGCGGTGCCTGCAGAGTGAATGCAGTCCAATCTGAGCTGGAGAATGGTGACTGGTGAGAGGCCGTGACCTATTTATTTTCTTCACAGAGAAGTGAAGAGTGTAAATATCACGCTCTGTGCTGTGGATGCACCACCAAGACAGATGCAGACTGAGAGAAAAGATCTCCCCTTTAACTGTCATAAAATCTGTGGAACAGGATCAGATCGTGAGATCAAGAACTGCACTCATCCTTATAAACTGAAAGGTGACACAAGGTGAAATCCCAGAGACATGAGCCCTGGAAGAAATCAGAATAGAATAGAATAGACTATTTCAGTTGGAAGGGACCTACAACGATCATCTAGTCCAACTGCCTGACCAATTCAGGGCTGACCAAAAGTTAAAGCATGTTATTAAGGGCATTGTCCAAATGCCTCTTAAACACTGACAGGCTTGGGGCATCGACCACATCTCTAGGAAGCCTGTTCCAGTGTTTGACCGGCCTCTCGGTAAAGAAATGCTTCCTAATGTCCGGTCGAAACCTCCCCAGGGTGAAGCTTTGAGCTATTCCCACACGTCCTATCACTGGATCGCAGGGAGAAGAGCTCAGCACTTCCCTCTCCACCTCCCCTCCTCAGGAAGCTATAGAGAGCAAGGAGGTCTTGGAAAGCAACAAAGCCAAGGGGCATCTAGACACGGTGCAGAAACAAGTGACCTGGATACAAGATTTTAAAGTGCTGCAGTAGCAGACATACAAGCCAGGCATTGGTGTCCCTCGAACATGCTTGTCCAAGAATTGGGATGTAGCTCCCCTCCTCTGTGAAATGACTCTGCAGCAACAAGTCCAGTTGAGGCATTTCATGATTAGACTGGGCTGACTAAGAAAGTGGCTAAGAAGAGTCAGTCCCTGTGGTGACAGGGCTCACCAGCATGACCTTTGGGGCAAGATCATCATCGTAATATGCAGCGTGGTTAAATGGCAGCAGTGGGAGGAGCAGCTGCTGTTTAGACACTGCAAATGCTCGTGAAGAAATGCAATGACTTTTTATGTTTCCTGTCTGATAATGAGATATAACTGTGCCTCCAAAATGGAGCCTGACACCTAGAGCCAGGGGGGTCAGGTGAAACTCCTCCCAGAGCAGTCCTTCGTGGGATACTGTCCCAACAACCCCACGGCGGAAAAAATTGAAAGCAGAGCAATATCCTGTGTTAGCCTGGAAGATGGGCAGAAAGAGCGCCTGACTGGTCTTTCTAATTTGTAGTTATTGTCCTAACATTATGTGGAAGGATAGTCCCACTATATGAATTTTATGGTGCTAGTTTTGGCCAAAAAATGTGTGGCAGATCCCACTCTTTTGGAGGCATGAAACAACTTCTGTTTATAAATTCCTCTGCCATTGCAGCATTGTTGCCAGGACTGAAGGTGATTTCTGCTGACATACCCAGTTAAGTCATCCTGATCCATGTTTGTCTGGGATCGGTGGTTTAACTTCTTTCCCTCTGGCTAGGCATGTGTGTGCTCCTCTTCCTGTGTCTTGTACAGCAAGTAATCATGAAATTAGCCATTCAGCCCTTCAGACACATGCATGGCACACAGGCATCACAGGCAAAGCACTGTCTTGCCAAATATTGCAATACAGAGTAGTGAACTATCTTGGACACCCAAAACTTAAATACTGTATGTTTCAGCAGGGTGCTGAACTGCAGGATGACAAGAAAACATGGCCGTTAAGCCAACATCCTCCATGCACACGAGAGAGCTCACTGTTTTCTTTAAAAAGCCAGATGAAAGCATTCAAAGGAAATTAAGTGGTTTGGATCCCTAAATGCCATGAATATGCCATGAAAACAATTGCTGTAGAGGCCGTGGATGCTCAGCTCTTCCAGAGAAGCAGGACTTGGAGGGTAGTTCTTCACAGCTAAACTAACAAGGGCCATGTACCAAGGCCAAGGAGCACTGAAGGGCTCATGTCACATTTGTGCTGCTTAGGGCTCTTCTGGGTCAGGCTCGTGCCGCAGAGAGCTGTGCAAAGCAGTCCAAAACACAGATAAACATGAAGCGTGCAGGCAATCAGACGTCCGGGGCTTTAGCTGAATCCCCAGCCCTTTCCTCTTGAGCAGAATAGATGTTATTCCCGTAACATCTCATGCTGAAGACTCCAAAAGTGAGAAGCTAAAACTGCGAGATCCTGTCAGGGAAAAAAAAAAGAGGTGTTGGTACTTAGAGCGCTTTTAAGACTACGGGAGTCTTCCCACCTGACAGCAGAGGTTGAGCTAAACAGGACTAACGATTGAAGCCCGAAAGCTGTCCGTGTGTTTCATTTGTGGACGTGCCTTTTCGTTCAAATGGAATTTGGATGGTGTTTTCCACCGAATGATTTCCAGAAAATCTTGTTCTTCATCCTGCTGGAATTTTTAAGGAGATATTTGCCCAGGCTGTCCACATGAGTGTCTCTTGTAATGTTTGATCCCTCGGAGAACAATCATGGATGAAATCGCAAAAAACATTGTGCAACTCTGTTTTTCTCAATTAGGAGCTTGGAAATAACAAATATACTGGAATGTGGTTTCAGCCCATTCCCTTCTTTATTTGACCTCCTATCAAGAAGAAATAATATATTCTTCTTCTGGAATAGGAGCTGTGTCAGCTAGTATATTGGCACATCTGTGAAATGTACAGGCTTACTTCAAAACAACATCTTCTTTTGGAAAGGAAATTGTTCGAATCTCTTCTTAAGTCATTGGCCAACCTTGCAACGACAGGACGGGAGTTTGTCCTGCTTTTCATCAGATCTCTGCAGTCCCCAACTGACTGAAGTCCTTTCAGCGCGCTCCCCTTTGACGGCTCTGTGGGTTACAGCATCCCTATCCCTCCACTCCAGCAAAGCCAGCCCTCCACGCCAGCTCCCAGCAGACCTCTTTTTGCAGCCTCCTTGACCACCGAGAGCCCTGTACCTCCGCCAGCCCCTTGCCCTCCCAGTGCCTGCGCAAGGACCGTGCTGTCCACGAGCCCTGGAACCCTTTGGGGAACCAGCCCTCCTCCCACCCACCCCTTCCCTACAGCTGGGATCTGCTGCTGCCACTGTGAAGCCCAGAGCCCGTGTGGCCCATGGCCATAGCCAGACACTCCCATGGGCAGGAGGAGCCACCCCACCTGCCTCCATCTCAGCCGCATCATTGGGTTGCAGCTCCTGCAGTCTTCTCCTCACCTCCAAGTTTGCTGAGAGCAGAGGGGGAAAGCCGGAAAAAGGGGCTACCGAGTCCTCCTGTGGCTGCTTGCACCTTCTCCTAGCGGGTATTTCGCGGCTCCCGCACCCACACAAGGCCCCATTGCTGCACATGGGAGCACCTGTGGAGGCAACGATGATTCCCTCCTTGGACAGTTTGGCAAGCTCACCATCTTCACGGGCACCCCCCACCACAGCCCCCTCGGATCTGCATAAAACATCTCCTGTGCTGCATTCACTTTTTCCTACCGGCAGCACGTAATTTCGGACTTACGCTTCCTCCTCACTTTCCTCTTGCCTCTGAGGAAACTTGTTCCCCGAGTCAAATGGCAGGAAGAAATAAATCGCTGGGACGTTTGGACCATCCATCGCAGGGGGATTCCTTGCTTGCCTGCAAGGATGCGCCGGCAGTCGCTGCTGAGGTATTTCAGGAACGGCCATGGAGAGAGACAAGGGCTGGAAAGGAGGTGGGAGGACTATGTCTAGACAAGCAATTGATTATCATGTTTGGCTTGCTGATTTTGCAATTGTCTTCCTAAAGGCCTGGCAGGACTCTGTACTGGGGTTTTTTAAAAGCTCATAGAGGCCATATTTCGCCTACAGCTGTTTTTTCCAAGGCTCAGTTTGCTTTTAAAACATCACCGACTAACAAATCATTTAATCTTTTGTGAATTCTCCCCCTCCTCCTATTAAAAACCTATTCTCCAAACACCACAGTCTGCTTCTTAATGATCAAACTGGGAAAATGTTCGCGTTGCTAGTATTTTCTTTTTTCTGTTTAGTAGTGGAATAGAAATTGTGCCTGTGCAAGGTAAGAATTTAACATAAATCTGAATAGGCAACCCAAATATAGAGCCAACATGTTCATAGACTCCTGAGTTCTCAGGAAAGGCAATTTCATCATCAACCTGATCTCCGAATAGGCAAAATCCTGCCCACAGTTCATTACAGGGCTATTTTGAAAACACAGACTGCTTCTGGAGAAACCTGTGTGTGAGCCGAAGAAAATGGAGGTGAAATAACGGAGAGAAGAACCACAAGCTGCCTATTTGCACAAGTCATCCACCATAATCAGCCTCTCTATTTGCCCAGCATATAGGAGCTGATGTAACTGCCCTGAAATCCACTACAGATGTAATTGAAACCTGCTGCAAAACCGGGCTTTTCTTTCTGAGTGCTTGCTCAGGGTAACTGTGAAGTTTCAAAATTTTACAAGTGCTTTTTATGGCTTGTCCTGTATATTAAATAAAATGCTGAAAAACTGGCTTTCTCCTCAGGTTTGTTGTTTTTGTAATGATTCCAATAACTACCACATCACTGAATATCTCTTAATATGCTTGCACAGACATAAAAAATTATGATAAACAGATGGATTTCGAGAAAAAGTACAACTGCAGTAACTCAGCCTTGTCTTTCCATGTTCAGCTGTATGCTTTTTTTATTATTACCCTCTGTATGCTTTCTTCCAACTACGCAGCTTTATGTTCCTAAGGAAACACACATTCTTTTCAACTTGGAACCATGCAATTGTAGCAAGTCACCTAAATAGGAATATATAGGTCATGATATTGCATGACTTAGTAAGCTCTTATTCAGTGATTTATGCTCTTTTTCAGTTACTTCATCACCACTAGCTGCTGTTGAAGGAGCCAAAATGAATACAAATTATTATGGTTTGAAATAACAAAAAGGAAAGGTCTTTTTCATGACTTAAATATCTATTTTATGTTCATTTTCGAAGATACTATTCCCATTTATTTTCAGAAGGAAAATGTTAAAGTTTATTTTACTTTTTTAAAGTCAAATGAATGGGCTAGACTCACTTGCTACCAAGGGGACTATTTAGTACTACTATTAGTCCCATTAAAATCAGAAATAGGCTTGAAGTGACCTGCAGAAGGGAGCACTTTGGCGTGCAATAAAACACCATAATTCTGCTGACTCTCACGCACGTAAGCAGGCTATGTCCCTTTTCAGGGGTACAAAATACATATTACACTGGCTGTGACTTGCCACAGTGCCCCTGAGTATTGCCTGCTGAGATGTTAGCTGTGACAGGCCTGGTTTGGGGGGGACAGTAAATCCTGAAGTTGTGTTTGGCAGGGGTGGTTTAAGGACAAGCAGCCGCACTCTTCACACTTTTAAACGTTTCTACTCTAAAAGTTGATCTCGACTTGGGATGAGAGACCTCTGTATTGTCCAGCGCTCCCTCCAGGAGCAGCCCTGCAGCCCCAGGAGCACCGGTGGGAACTGCACAGCGGGCAGGAGGGACCAGGTGGGCTGGGATGGGATCCGGTGCAGGGACTGCCATCAG
Organism: Fulmarus glacialis; assembly: GCF_000690835.1. Lineage (NCBI taxonomy): Eukaryota > Metazoa > Chordata > Aves > Procellariiformes > Procellariidae > Fulmarus > Fulmarus glacialis. Next base: position 17,619 of record NW_009231317.1, on the reverse strand, counting down.
GGACCTCAGTGCTTCCCACATCCAATACCATCCTTTGCAGAGGAGGGTTTAGGACCTTACATCTTCCAGTAGACCAGCTTTGGAATATGAGAGGGAAGAGCTGTCCAGTAGGTTCTTATTTGATGTATGTATCGTTCAGCCGATTAACTGAGTGGATCAAATACAAACCAGCTTTCAAACACACTGAGAGATCACCCAACTTTGCTTCCACCAAAGTCAGCAAGAGTTTTGCTGCTGATTTTACTGGAGCAGAGGGATACAAATACTGCAGAACTTTAAAATCCTTCCCATATGGTGTACCCTCTAACTCTTCCTTCCACAGGCTGCAATTTGAAAGCCAAATGTAATCAAATAACATCTAGCCATCAGGAATTTAGGTGTTTTGGTAAATACTAAATGATTATATACAGTGTGCTTTGACAAAAAGTTTAGCTCTGAAGAGGTGCAGGTGAAGGGATGCTTACTGGCATCAGCACTTGCTCTGCTTCTTCATCCCCATTGTAGATCATTGTACACCTGCCTCCTGCAAAGTGGATTGAGACCATCTTGCTTATTTTGTACAATTTGCTCAATTCAACTATTGAAAAACTTTCCATTTATTTCTGACTGGCTTTGAATTGGCAATTTCATTTCCTCATGAAAGGCTTTACAGCCAGGCACAATCAAGCAATTTATAAGTCTCAGCAAAAAACAAGGTGACAAAAGTATAATTTAGGACAAATTTTTCAAGGACAGGTCATGCCAAAATAAGGCAATGTCCTTCCAAGAGAAGGAAATAGATTTATTTATTTATTTATTTATTCAAATATATTATTTGTAGATAGGGGAGGTGCAATATCTCTTCAATTTGGCAAGGTCTTGCAACCAGCTCACATGATACCCTCATGAACATTACATATACATAGTAAATCAAGAGAAATAAAAAAGTGATTGGAAAACTCTATTCAGAAAGTTGTTATCAGTAATCTGTGATCAGAATAGAAGGATGTGTGAAATGGACATTTACAAGGGCCTCAGTCTTTTGCTGTTCAATATTTTCATGAATAACTTCAATAATGCATTAAAGACTATGCTTAGTACTTAGTGCTTCTCATTTTGTAGACCACTGCATTGGGAAGGGTAGCAAGCACTTTGGTAAACAGGATTGGAATTCAAAAAGATCTTGATAAATGAGCATTATAGTTTAAAAACAATAATTCAGTAAGAGGAATGTGAAGTTTCACAGTTAGGTTTGCAATTTTCAGTGGCTTATAGGATGCAATGACTCAATATTGTCAAGCTGTTATGAAAAACAGTAAAGAGTATGCTGGGCTATGCATGTCTCTTCTGTACAACAGACAACATATGACTCCTTCTCCCCTGAGTCTCTAGAGACCTGATGTGAGAGAACAGAAAGTAAAATAGAGGCAGCAGGTGAAAGGAAAGTGCTTTTTGCGTATTGCAGGTGGATGAGGGGAAGAGGGAAACAGTAAAACAAGTTTCAAGAGAGAAATAAGCAAGGATGGAAAGATGGTTCCTTGTAAAAAAGACAGAAGCAGAAACATTTGTGGTAACGTATATGTTTTTCAACAAAGGGTTGAAAAATGTTTCATTTTTAGATCTTCATTTGCATTGTAGAGATGTCAGAAACGTCTCAGTGTGCTCTGAGCCAGATTATTTCTATTGACTTTGATGGAATAAGAGAGGAAACCCCAACACTTGAAGAAGTTATCCCGATTTTGCTGGTGTCACTAATTAACACAGATTTAGTAGAAACACGTTAACCTCTTTAAGACATATTTTTCATTATGGGAGAACATGTTTTTATAATGGGAGAAGTACATGTTTCTGTCACATTGCTTTTTTGGAAAGCAAATAACTTTAAAACAAGAAGTCAAAAAAAAAAAAAAAAAAGAAACCCAACTATTCAAAATGAAGAGGTAGATCTAAACTTTGTGACTACTCTAAGATGTGCCAGATATCCCTGGTCTCTGCCACAGAGGCAACAGAAGAGGGAGAGTTGTGACATCTTGTCTGAAAAATAGAGTACCCTCAAAACCTCACTGCAAGACCACTGCACTGACATGCGACTTCCATACCAAAGTAGAGCCTTGTAGGGAAGGTGCACGGGGCTGTCATGGAAGGAGGAGCTGGGAGATCAGTTGCAGCATACGAGTCTTCAGGAGACTCTGAAGACACAAGCACCTCTTAGCAATGTACCAAACTTTGTTGTTTCCCCCAATGACAACAAAAATTGTCTGAACAGTAGAGAATTCTTGGAAGACTTAAGAAATTCCCCTATGTATAAAAGCAGATACAAATTTATCATTCTTCTTTTGTAGGAAAGAAAATGCTTAGAGTAATCCCAGACAGTCACTGTTGTCTCCTCTTGATATAGTTGACATTTCAGGGTTTTTTTCAAATATGCTGCACTCACAGAGATAAAACACAAAGGACCCACAAAAACAAAAAAACAATTTTTAACCAGACAAGAATGTGTAAATATAAACAGGGCTACCGAAAAGTTCAGTCAGTCCCATTTATAATTCCAGGGAGCCATAAGGTCCTTTGAGTCAAGATAGGCTGCATAAGCCTGAAGCCCACACATGAAAGTAACCCTGAGCACGCTACTATTGCTGGTTGTAAGAAGATCTTTATTTGATGCTGGAACCTCGTTTGGCGTGTAGCTTTCCATGAGTGTCCTAGCACTTCCACTTTAAGATGTTTCTGTGCTACAGTACTCCCAAAGTCCCAGATAATGAGGAAAAAGAAAAAGGAGTGGATGTAAACAAACTTGAAGTCTTTCAAACCAGTACTCCCAAAGTCCCAGATAATGAGGAAGAAGAAAAAGGAGTGGATGTAAACAACCTTGAAGTCTTTCAAACTAGTCAGCGTCCCTTGGGCTTTTTTATTTTCCTCACTGCAAACCCTTTGATTCCAATCGCAGTCCTCTGTACACTTCCCACAGATGAAGAAACAAAAGCAAAGACGGCCCCAATTTTCTACTATTGCTGCCTGTGTCGCTCTTAGGCCAACGGACGAAAGCAGTCAAGCCGCTGGGCACGGCAGTGCTGGCTGACCAAGCCCAGGTGCCCTGGTCCCGAGATTTCCTGCCGATATTATAACTGGATCCATAAAACAACCTATTAAAGTTGACTCTGCCAATGTCAAAATACATTTAAAGCAGAGGATTCTCCATGCCCCTCTCCTAGCTCCACATGAGCTCTGAACTGATGTTCTGAGTTGATGTACCACTCAGGACACTGCACCCGGCAGGTGGAGCGTGGTACGTGGGTGCCACGTGTGGGTGCAAGTGCTGTGTCCCCACAGAAATGGTGAACAGCTTCTCCTGTGCAAGGCAATCTGTCTGTTGGCTTGTTTGGTTTAGTTTTATTTATTCTCACCACAGAATTTTTGGTTTTCACAAGACTCCGTTTTAGATGTTACATGGACATGCCTGCAAGCACACTAGGAAAATGATTATGGAGTTGGATATCCATCTACTGTTTATCCTACCTTGTCCTATTCAGATGAGTCCCATCACAGCCTACTGCAAACCACTAAGAAATTCCTGTGAGATTTGGAGCCTTTTATACTGCTGGGGCTTATTCTAACTTAATTTCTATAAATTAGTTAAAGAAATTCCCCAAAAGAGAACCAGAGATTGCTTAGATGAGGCTTTTATGTTGCTGAGTTTATTTCTGAATGAGTTTTAAGAAACTTAGATTATAGGTACTTTCTGCAGATTTCACCCTATTCTCAATTTCTTGATGAAAGAAGAGTATTTGATGTAGAATCAAATCTCATTAGACTGCATCTAGATTAATGATTTGTTTGGTTTCTTCCTTTTTAATGTTAAGTTTTGAGGATTGTCTACAGGAAAATATCCAGGACTTGACCGAGAGTTTTAATTTCACAAAGGTATTGACGTTCTAAATTCTTGTTTAGGATCTGGATCCTACTCATGAATCTAGACGTACAACTCCACACCATGGAAGAACATAAGTAGCCCGGCTCAAATCACTGACGTACAAAGATCTTTTTGCACGCCTGAAGTAATACACGATTGAGAGCTTTTCTGGACTGGGCCTAGTTCAGAAAGCCCGACAAGATATAGCTCAACACCACTGTGTGACAGTGTAATGAAATGCAAAGCACCAGCTCCTGCCAGAGACTCAGTGGTGATTGATCTTGTTCTGAATCAAGACTTTCAGCATCATGAATTTAAACCGTGGCTCTTAAGTGTTTACTGGAAAATATATAAATGCTTAAATACATATATTCCTTATAGTGTTCCCTTAGACTTACATGTAGGCTACCAAAAGACAGTCTTCTGTATGTTGCTTTTTCTACCTCTACATACATAGTTGTTTCCACATGCTTCTTTTGCTAATTCTCAATTCCAACTGAACTAAACTCAAGAAGCCACAGGTAATTTTGGATGACATCCAAGAATTGCTGGCAGGGAATGAGACGACCCTGCGGCACTCTGTTCAGCCTTGAGGTTCCTTGGGACCTTCTGCAGAACATGTTTTTGCCATCAGCACCTGTTTGATGTGCGTAAGGGTTAGCAAACACATTTTTTGCTGCTGTGCCAATGAACGTCCCAGCTTATGAATCGGTTAAGAGGCTGTCTCATCTTGCCTGACTTAACTGAAAAGGTATAGGAGGGAGCTGGAACTTAACATGTCGAAGTACATTTTTGTGTGCAAAAAAGGCCCATTGGCATAGGGATTATCAGTGAGGAAATGACATCCCGGGTCACGGCTCACTCTCCAGGCAATGGGATGGGCGGCAGGGTGCTGACACAGCCTTACCTGAGCCAGTCCTGAAGGCCGGCTGAGCCATCATTGCTCCACCACACAGAGGTTTCACAATCCAGACCTTGTTCCAGACATCCAGCCAAAGCTTTCCTTTCGTAACCCCACATAAGTCACCATGCACGCATCGCACTAAATCATAATTAACCAACAAGAGTTTCAAGCAATCGTAAATCAAATGAGACTGGCCACGGCCTCCCTGGTGGGGAGGATGAGACTCTGCCCTCCCTCCTCGCGCCGGAGTGCTCATCACCTCCCGGTGTCCTCACGTGTCCTCATTTGGATCTGCTCCTCATCTTACAGCCATAGAGATACTGGGGTGATACCGCACAAAAACCCTGTCTCAGCCACACAAACCTATTTCAGCCCTTCATCCTGGAAAATGCTTTTGGCCCTTTGTATATTATCTTGGCAGCATAAAATTTTATGCTCCTAACCAACAGCTCTCCAGCAAAATTGTTGTCCTAAAGACTGGTTCATAGTGTTAATGAGTAACACTTACTGTACCACATACTTGCTCTTCTAAATTTTTCTGTAGGTGCTGTTTTGGTCAGAGGCTCCTGGCCTGAGGTGCACTGGAATTTTCCAAATACTTCAACTGTAGGATTCAAGGATGGAGGGATAACTGACTGTGAATCTGCATTATCTGGGGAGATAATCCTTGCCACTCCTCCTTGTCGCAATGCAGCTTTACACGTTTGCTTTGGAGGGTTAGGATCTTATTCGTTTGTAGGAAGGGAGGTTTCTGGTTTCCTGTTCCTCCCTTTGCCACTCTGGTGGGCAAAGCGGTACGGCTCCCAGTGGCCAAAGATGATGGCCGATGGCCACCGCCACGAGGAAGTCTTGTGCTGACCTATGGGCTCTTTTGATGAAATATTGATGTTTATAACACAGACATCCACTATGGAGTAATCTCTTTTTAACCAGTGAGTATGTATTCAGGGTGTGAAGCATTTAATCCCAAAGCAGACCCCTGAAAAGGCTCAGACGAACCCATGCCCCTAAAGATGTCTACATCCTTCTGCTTGCCATGAGGAAAGATTCGGGTGAGTGGACCAGACACAAACATCTGCTCCAGACGTGTCTAAAGGCAGGTGAGATGTTTGCTTCCTCCTGTGCATCTCCCAGACCACGAGATCTGAGATGCGTCTCCCTGAATCACCCATCCCAACCCCGTGCAGAGCGCTGGTCTTTCGCAACAGACCTGGGCTCTGCGAGAGCTTTTGGCTGCAGGACAGCCACTCGCTCTGTGCTTCAGGCTTTCTTCTCTGATTGAGACAATTGCAGCACAGAAAGCAGTAGTTGGGCTCTTTGAGGAATGCTTAATTTTATCTCTTCCCCCCCCCACCGCTTCCTGCCACAGTAAGCTAAAATAGTTAAACATTTGGGGTTTGGTTGCACGCATTGTTTATCCATACTTGCTCTTGCTTCTATGTTTAACAGAGGAAATAACTTGCTACGATAAAGTATCACTACATGCTGGTAACATCAGATAAGCTAAGCTGGACAAAAATGTTTTCTTTGGCAATTCTCCACTTTCTTTAATTTGGCCAGAGGACCCGCTTTACTTCTGGAAATGTGAAAGCCCAAGTTACGCTTGACTGTAACACAGAGTTTCACAGTTTTTCTTGTTAAACTCCAGGAAGGACAAGGAGAACAATCCTGCCATTTTGTGTACAATTGGGCCGATAGGCATCAAGCTGCACATATCAAAAACTACAGTGAACGTCATTTGCATCAGTTTTCTGCCTTTCCAGAAAAAATGAGCCTTTGCAATTTGCTTATCGGCCCCTATCGGAAGCTGCACAATGCTATAGCGATATATATTTAAAGTTGAGCACAGGGGAGGAAAAAGGGAGCGCGCCTGGAGGGAGCCCTTTTGGGGTGGAGGCAGCCTTCCCACAGAGCAGCAGGAGGAGCTGAGCATCCCCCTTGCAGCTGGCTGGTGTCAGGGGAGCCCCCCATGCCCCCCAGGGAGTGGGATGGGGGCACTGCTCCCCTGGCCCAGCGAGGGATGGGGAGAGAGGATCAGGGTGCAGGGATTGTCCCAGGGGAATGGCTTATGCTGCAGCTCCTCTGTGGCTCCCGTCAGTGGGTATTGGGCTGCGGGGGTCACTCAGGAGATACCTGGGCACATGGGGAGAGAGGGAAGGAGAGGGCTGCCGGAGGATGGATGCCTCTGCCCCCCCCTCAAGTAAGCGTGTGCTGGTGCTTGGGGTGGTTCTGTGGTCAGCTTTTTATCACTCCCTGCATGGTGCTCTGGATGTGGCTGAGCACCTTGAGTCGAGAGACCTGAAGCACCACAGAGGGCAGTTATCTTCACCACGTGCAATGAATATGTATAGCTATGCAGGATGTACGCACATGGGAACACATATGAACTCATGTGTGTTATGAGGTTAACCGGCATGCAGGAGTCACACCAGTGGCATTGCCACAGCCTCTTAACTTTATGTTTTGCACCTAACACAAAGCTTTGACCTCATGAGACCTTTTCTGCCTGAAGGCTAGAGCGTGGCACTGCCCGTGGGAGATGCGGGGCAGCAACAGTGCTGCTGGTACAGCATCTTTCCCCTTCATCTCCCACCAAATGCCTTGAAATGCCCTGGCTGGCCTTGCTGCAACCCCGCCACGCTGCATGGCGAGGGCAGCTCCTCTGCTTACGGTGTGGATCTCATACAGCCCACACACAGCGAGTCCCCTGCTTTCAGGATACTGTGCATGCGATTTAGCGGGCTTCACCCCCAAAATGTGCATCGGCTGTGTATTTACTGCATTGCCCTAAGAGCTGGTGTCTGCGCAAGCGATGGACATATCGAAGATTTCTAGTTTTTACAGAGTTGCTGGTGGTATGGAAAGCTGAGCTACATTTCCAGGCAGCAAATGCACCTGGCATATAGTGAGCCACGTTGGGAGAATCTTCCTTGCAGTATATGTACAGACTGAAAGCTTTAAATAGGCTGGATTTATTTGTTGGGGTTTTTTTCCCACCCTTTCCTCCCTCCCTCAGTACAAACATTCACGTAATAAAATATTTCTAGAGCACAATGTATAAACAATGCACACTTAATAAAAATAAGAACTGGAAAATGTTAGTAAGAAAACAGCTGAACTTAATTTTCTAGCCAGATAATGACTGAATTTTTCTTCTGATATTAAGGTGTTTTTCTTGTGATAGGTTTGACCTACTCAGAGTATTTTGCTTAACGCTGGCTCCTTAAAGGAGTACTTGAATTTTTTTCTTCGCTATAACCAATGTGTAATTTCTGGGACTTAAAATTTGAATTCCTGGTTAAATAACTTAGAAGCAAACTATAATTATGCGTCTTTTCCTGCTGCAGCTAGTGCCAAATCATAGATGAAAGCAAAGTGATTACAGACAAAGGGCAACCACTGGGTGATCGGGTTTCCTTTGGAGAGAGTCAACACAAGTCATTTATAAGTAAATCTGGCAAAGAATCTGCAGCAGAGCCCCGTATCCAGTGTTAGGCTGGGTCCTGTATACAATATAGAGTCACTGGATAAAATACCGAAAGAGGTTAATATAGGAGATAGATACCCTATTCCCTGCTGAGTGTCCTCTCCGTACGCCACAGTATCACAGTTCCCTTCTCCACCACCTCCACTGCTTCATAGCGTTGCTGGTAGGAAGCGAGGGTGTGCTCCTCAGGGACAAGGGGTCGGCACTGCAGGCTGTCGGCACCACAGCCCGTGACCCGCCGTGGGGATGGATTAATCTGCCCCTTGCACCAGTCTGTAAAAGCGGTTGCTGCCCCTCCAGACCGGCTTTGCCCTGTTTATTCCTTTTAAAGGGGTGTTGCTGCTGTGTTTTGTATGGCACACTGGTCTGCCCACACCAAAATGCAATGGTGCTGAACTGGGTCTTCTGGACCATTGTTTTTCTGGTTCCAGTCCTTAAGATCCAAGAAGGGCTTTAATTATGGTCTGAGTGTAGTTCATTCAGAGGTTTTCTCAACCGCTTATTCACCTCTCCTGTGGTAGGGCTTGCAGAGGCAGCTGGCATCAATGATAGCAAAAATACATTGCTTTTTGAAGAATCAGACCTTCATTTTTAAATTACTGTTCTGATACAGGCTAAGATGGGGAAAAGAATCTTTCAACTTAAAAGGAAACAATAATTCTCTCCTTTTATTTGTACGCTATTTTATCCCATGATTTTTGTCTCTTTGCCATAGAAATTTTGAAATCAAGTCAAACACTGGAAAGAAAAGATGGTATTGTAAACCTTGGACATAAAAAAAAACCAACTTGGACTTAAAAAAATAAAGCCAATTTCAGCTCTTCCTGGGTTTTATGCTTGAACTTCCTCACCTTGAGGCTTCAGCTTTCTAGTCTGTAAACAGGACTAATACCTTCCTGTCTCAGAGAAGTGGTGTAAGAAGCTTAACTGATTGGTTTTTGTAGGGTGCTGGGACATGGCAATACATATGTGGACATGGTGATACACATATGTGTGCATATTTGTATGTATCTATGGATGGAGGTACAGACCGTTTGTACTTTTGTGTATGCCTCCTGTTTTTTCTCTTCACAGTAGCACTATCTTCCTAAAATGCAAAGCTTTCTTACAGACAAGAGAGAATCAAGACGTTTACCTGAAGACCAGCTTGCACATGAATGAAACATTGTCTTTTCTCGACATACACTTCCTGCCCATTTTAAGTGCCAATGTTAGAAAGTTTTGATATTTGATAAATGTAGCAGAACACAGGCTCAAAAGCAGCTCTCATGAGCAATGTATTGTTACATTATCATATCTTTCAGAGCAATCTATAATTGAAAAGGGAAGCAATACTTCACCTAGATATGACTCTCCCTCCCTAATTTTCCTGGTTTAAATAACAAGTTGCTGAACTATGATTTTTTAAATTTAAACCAAAACGGATCTTCTTTTTTTTCTGTGGCCAGCAGCCTCTGAAAGAGCTGGCGCAGGCTCCACGAGCAGCTCTTTGTTGGGCTGCCTCCCACACCCAAGCCCACATCAATGCCACCTTTTGTTCCCAGGACTTGTGAGCCGTCCTCTGTACCTCACACCTCCTTTTGGCTTGCTGCTTTGGGTTTTTGCAGGCGTTCTCCTTTCCTCCACCTTTGGGAGATGGAAATGTCATGGCAGTCAATCACAGGCTGCTCAACAACGTGACATCTGGAAACTGCTTCCTTCGGTGATGGCAGGCTTTCAGTGGGATAACCATCTGCTCCGGCCTGACCACCACTTCCATTTTTCTTTGTCTCCCACAAAGATGTTAAAAGGCCTGATTCACTTTTCATTCCCTCCCAAACCGGACAGCTAGAATTTCTCTTCCAGAAAAAAACCAAACCAAACCAAAACAGAATACATTCTGGTTTAGAATTAAACTCAGAACTCTTGCTTTACTTAGCCTGTAGAAATCTTCTATTATTATTATTATTATTATTATTATCATCATCATCATCATCATCATCGTCAAAATATAAATACACACATTTCCATTTGGATGGAGAAACCAGCATATCAGATATTCTATTTTCCATTCAAAAAGTAGATCAAAATTTTGGTATTTTAATACATATCTTTGCACGCACTTTCCAAAAATGACTTTTCAGTGTCTCAGTTATGTTTGTTTCTTTTCCTTCTCTGGTATAATCCCCTCTGCTATTACCTTTTCTCCATCCTTCACACACGCCAGAAGTTAGAGCATCCCTCAATAAGCCTTGTTGGAACAAGGAGCTAATCAATAAGAGATTACAGAAAGCCCTGTTTTCATTTTGCAAAATGGACCTGCTAGAACTCTGCTGCAAAGATTCATCTCCTTCGAATACAAAATAATAAAGATGTAGTCCAGAGGGCAAAATGTTGTCTTCACCATATTTACTAAACATATTTTCATCCACTGAATGTATATGTCTATATATACACGCAAACAGGAGGCTAGGGGTGTGTGTGCACATAATATGGAAAATAGTGACTGGCTTCTGTTTAAGGCTTTTTACATTTGTAGAATTTTTACTTATGTCACCCCTTTCGTTTGCCTTTTAATTAGGGACAAAAAAAAAAAAGGATGCACTTGGCTTCGGCAGGAGATCAGTGTTTCCTGCTGTTAATAGGGAAAAGGTGAGTGACAAAACCAACGCGTTGCTGTGCTGATCAGCACAAACGCTTACTGAGGACTTACCAGATTTTCCACCTGCTTAAAATAAAATGCATGCACAGGAGAAATGGTCCTTGTGGCAAAAGATTGAAACGGTTTTGCTTGCTTTGCCAGTAAGGAACTATGTTATCCTGGTAAACAATTTAGAGATGCCATTAAACAGCTCCCATTCTGTTATATTAAACCTGACAAATGATAAGCTAGGTTTCTATTCTGGTATTATTCATCTCCTTTCAATGCAATTTAACAGCTGGAAATGAGAAGAAGGCAGCTCCATGTTACCAGGCAACTCTCCCCAACCACCAGCACCTGGCCCAGGGACCAGCTTGGGAGCTGCTGTGCAGTGACAGCTCTTCTCCCTTCTTCCAAACCCAAATTGATCCACGGAGGCCACTTCACTGTGGGGTTCCCTCTAAGAGCCCAGAGCATTTGCAAGAGCTACATCTCATGAAAACTACAGCTTCGTCTCTCATCATCCCATTGTATTGCGTTATACAGCCAGGAGTTTAGCCACTGACTTCCAATAAGCCAACTTTTTTCTATATACAAGTAATTTTTAAGTTACTTGTTTCTTGCTTTGAGTTAACAA